>NW_006298040.1:528597-536447 GCF_000327345.1 Myotis davidii
GAAATGAGGTTTCCAGAGGGGCATCTGATTAAAGAAAAGAAGCCAGGCAGACGGAAGCACAGAGGCTAACATAATGGCTATTTTGGTCCAGTGAGTACTGACCACGGGAGAAAAGGGGTTTACATTGTTACTCTTACTCCTATCTGACAAAGTCTAAAGGTTTCTAGGTCACAATGTACCCAGTTTTATCAGAGTGACTTTTAGATGTCACATAACTATATAATTTATCTTCTGGCTGAAGTTAATCAAATAAACTAGGAGTTCTTTGAGGGCCAGGTCGACCCTGACCTGCACATAGTCATTCTTCATAGCTTTTTCAATGAGGAAACTATTTCCGTCTTAGGCAGTCTTAAAAATAACAAGGAGCATTTTCACAGGAACCTAGACATGAGGTGGGGGGAAAAATAACCATTTTCAGGTAGCTTTTCTTTCCAGCACATGATTACACTCTTTATGTTTTGATGTTAGACTTTCAGGCTGGCCAGCACTTATAGGGAAAAGAAAAGAAAGGCTACAGTGACTGGTCAAAATGCCACTGATTGGGATGGAAAAATAATGTATAAAAAAATGATGAAAGCAACACATCTAGATAAAGGTTTTAGGGATATCCACCTTGTCCTGAGTGTCAAGATGTAGGGGAGGCACCTCACCAGACTACAGCAAATGATGACATCTGGAAAATTCATTCTCCGCATAATCAGACCAAAAAAAATAAATGATGGATGACTTAACAAACAAGTTCCTTCTTTTTTGGTGTCATTTACACATTATTAATGATTCATTCTAAAATTCCTGAGTTTAAGATAAATACCACTTAGATTAAATTATGTGAACTATAATGTATTTGATTTTAATTATCCACTCATTTATCACGGTTTGTGGTTAATTTCCTAAAACCTCATTTAGGCATGATCAGAAATGTTTAATTATTCATAAATAAACTGTGTATTATTTTATTTTTTAAACTTTTATCAGTGCTATCATGCACACACATTCAAACAGTCCTACAAAGTTCAAGCACTTATTTTAAGGGTTCAATTAGCTCTACAGGATTTGCCAAGGAAAACAGCTTCCTTAGGCCCCCTCACTCCACCTTACCTCCCGGGCAATAATTTTAATTCTTTTGGGTGTTCACCCCTATGTAAAGTATTTAGACTGCCACACCCTAACTTTTCAATGTTAGACATAATCTATGCATTCGTACTGTTAAAGGTGAAGGCTACTTCTTTTCCTTCGCCTCCATGCACTCCACAGGCACACTTCTTACTTCCCTGTCTCTTTAATATTGTAGATTATCATTGCAAGTTGGGTTATCAGATCATATAGAAATGGAACAAAAAGCCGATTGGGAGGTTTGCACAAGAATGGAGCTTCCGTTTGTGGATTTCACTCAGACCTGTGTTGGGGGAGGTAGGTCTTGAAGGGAATCAGAAGTCTCTTCAAGACAGCTACCTCGCAGGAGACCACTGTAGCTTCTACAGGCACAGGGACAGCCGCTCTCTAAGACTGGAAAACAGGAGCTTCTCCCCACCAAGGAGGCTTAGCAGGACTTAGGGTTTGGTTTTTGCCACTTTGTCAGAATCTGCTCGCATTTTATTATCCCAATTTCTCAGGATTTGATCTTTCACAAGTAATGTCTTAAGTTTAACGTAAGAAATCCCAAAACTCTCAGCCTGCCAACATTTCTTTATTTTCTGTGGGACTGTGTTCATGAAGGTACAGTATAGAACTGTATCATCAGCTATTATCAAATACTGACGGAAGAAAAAGACACTAAAAGCTCTCTATATTTGTATAACTACATAAGTAGTGCCAATTTTGTTTTTTATGGTGCTCACATCAAAACAACCATGATAAATTCAGTGTCATAAAAATAAGATTATTCTCTTGAGAAAGTCTAATGATTCCCCTTATTAGATGAGAGCTCAATGGTAATAGCTTTTTTCTTAATCTGGGTTTCCTTTTTATATCTGCCTCCATCCAACGCAGGACTCTTATTCTTTTATCAGAATTGCAATGGTTTTGTGGTTTTATTGCATTTGTCTCTTCTTATTGTATTAGAGCACTTTGCTCAGATCATCACTGTAGTATTGACCATATATATTATTGCTAATTGCTGGCCTGCCCTAGGCAGTGAACTTCTTGGTGCAGAGAACACAGGATATCCACTTTGGCATACCGCTGTGCCAGGCACACAGAAGATGCCAACACATTTTTATTGATTGCACCATGGAAATATTTACAAGCTACCTCAAATCCTTTTTGGTAGCAGGCAAAGTAAAACATAAATAACAATTCAAGTAAGATGTCACAAAGTGTGTTTGGATCTCTTGACACTGGAATAAAATATTTTACCGTCATTCTTCTAGGAAGAGATAATTTCTGTGCTATTTTTATAAATAAGAATGTCACAAAAAATAATAAAAGTTGTCAGTGCTGATTATTTCTCTCAACACAATGTGCTGAAAATCTCTGATGTATAAATCACTATTTTTAAGCACTGGAGAAAATAGCTGAATATAACAGAAGTGTAAAGAATGGTAAGAAAATATAATTTATCATATCAGGTTTCTATTAATGAGATCCAACTTTCTTATACTTCTTAAGAATATGATAATTAGAAGAATGGTAACAAATATAGTAATGTCCTTAGTCTGTCCTTTAACAGAATATCCATAAGCACCAAAAGGAAACCTTGAAATAAGTATCATTTAGGTAAACACAGGTGTTACGTGGAAGAGAAGCACAAATCTATTTCCTATAATGTTCCTTTAAAACAAACTCATTTTGAGAGTAAGAGGCCTATGGAACAAAAGCTGAAATTATCATGGGGTCTTAAGTGCTGGGTTGTATAATCAGCTTTTATTCAGGCACCAGGTTTTCTTAAAAATATGTATTTGCATTGATTTCAGGGAGGTAGGGAGAGGGAGAGAGAGAGATAGAAACATAAATGATGAGAGAGAATCACTATTTGTCTGCCTCCTGCACACCCCTAACTGGGATGGAGCCCACAACCCATGTGCCCTTGACTGGAATTGAACTACCCAGGCCGACACTCTATCCACTGAGCCAAACCAGTTAGGGCCAGACACCAGGTTTGACTTAACGCTAGTACGTTGTAGAAAAGTAACAGGGAATTCAGGATTCCAGGGTTCTAGTCCATAGTCCCTCTGTGACCTCAAGAGAGTCGCCCTTTCTTGATATTTCATTGGAAGCTCTGGGTAGAGTAGAAGTGACATAGTAAGAACTAATATTTGCTAATACGTACTAATATTTTTTTCTTTCTCTACCTTACTAAATATTACTGAATGATTATTTCCCATCTATATTTCCCTATATAGGAAGTATGGATTCTATAAGCTAGTAAACAAATTTATACTGAAAATAAAATAAAAACTACAATTCCAGTTGTTGAATTATTAGTTATTATTCATAAGGGCAAATTTGATGTCAAAATAATATTGTTTCTTATTTCAAAGCAATGGAAAATAGGTGGGGAATGCTTGGCGTGTAGTCAGCAGAAACCTCCACCGTTCTGGAGGCTGGAGATCAATGCCCTGGCCGATCTGGTGTCCGTGAGAGCCCCCTTCCTGTCCCATAGAGACCGTCTTCTGACTGTGCTCACGTGGTGGAAGAGTGGAGCAAGGGCCTGGGCCTCTTTTATAGGCAACTACTCGTATTCCCAAGGGCCCTGACCTCATGACTTAATCACCTCCCAAAGACCCCATCTCCAAATATCATCACATCGGGGATTAGATTCCAATATCTGAATTTTGGAGAAACAGAAATATTCAATGGTGTATGGTAGGGTAAGGCGGGGATATAAAGATCTGTAAAACCCATCACACTTGGTTATGATTGTTTACATCTGTGTCCCCCACTAGCTGTCGGTGCTGTGAGTCCCTCTTCAGAGATGATTCCCCTTTGTCTACCAGGACCTGGCACCCCATAAAAAACAAACACTCGATGCCCTGGCTGGTTTGGCTCACAGGTTTGATTCCGGTCAAGGGCATGTACCTTGGTTGTGGGCACATCCACAGTAGGGGGTGTACAGGAGGCAGCTGATCAATGCTTCTCTCTCATCGATGTTTCTAACTCTCCATCCCTCCCTTCCTCTCTGTAAAAAAAATCAATGAAATATATTAAAAAAAAAAAAACAACACTCAAATGAACTAGTGATCAACCTGTGATACCATTGGGACTGCATTTTCCAACCTTCATTCTGTCAACATTTTCCACAGTTCTCGGTATTTTGAAGCCAAATGTTTTATGAAATTTAATTTGTATCAAGTTGTTAATCACCCTCATTATCATAACCAGTCAGTACTATCTAAAGCTTATAAATAAAAGGAGGTCTTTTATGGCTACCTTTCAAATTCATTTTAATGTAACATTTTAAAACAGAAATATAGTATATAGTAGCTTCTAATAACTGGAAATGTATACTTTAAAAGTAAATGTATACTCAAAATTCAGAAAGAAAGAAGGAATATATTTTGGCAGATGATCAGATGTTCCCATCTATTTTGTATAATGTCCACAGATAATATTTTTATTTATTTACCTATTTATTATTTTCCAATTCTTTAAGTTATGTGATCTTAGTGAGCACATGAAAAAATAATTAAAATTATTTAACTAATGTGGTTTGATATTACATTATAATCATAAAAGAAAAATTAGGCTAATTATGAGTATTTGAGGACTTTAAAATTACTTCTTTTTCAACTCTGATGATAACTGAGGTTGGAATTATTTCAAGTTAGGTTATCTCATGATAATATACATAGATCTTATTCATGCGTGCATTATTCAATCTGCTTGAATACATCTGTCACTTTTAATAATATGCTCAATATTTCAACATCATCAATTATTTCCACCTCAAGGTGTTTTGCCCTGTAAAAATTAAATCAGTAGCCACAGAAAAAAAGATTATACTGAGCACATTTTGAGTAAATTTAAAGAACAGTTGGCAGAGCATTTAAAGTATAAGATAAACTTGGTATAAAATGAAAACTATAGAAAAAAATGTAAAATAGACATTGCCTCTCCTAACTTGACACATATTGTTTATGTGTAAACATGCAAAAGAGAAATACCCATATGAAAGCCAGTTACAGGACATTAAATCACATCTAAAATATTTTATGCCTGCCCTAACCGGTTTGGCTCAGTGGATAGAGTGTCGGCCTGTGGACTGAAAGGTCCCAGGTTCGATTCCGGTCAAGGGCATGTACCTTGGTTGTGGGCACATCCCCAGTACAATGTGTGCAGGAGGCAGCTGATTGATGTTTCTCTCTCATCGATGTTTCTAACTCTCAATCCCTCTCCCTTCCTCTCTGTAAAAAAATCAATAAAATTTATTTTAAAAAAAATGTGTATGCCTGACATGTTTATTTCTCTTATAAGCTTATTAAAAAGCTATCTTAAGATGATGGAAGTATGTTGAAGTATTTTGAAAAAGTAATAAGAAAAATAACTCTCTCCATACCCTGTATTTGATGAAAGATATATAACCCTAAATAGAATTGTTATCTGGGGATAGATACATGATCATTTTCTTCTTATGACTCATTTCTACATCATATGTAGCCTAATTTCAATTTTTTCCTTTTCATCTAAGATAGCAATCATAGCTCCAGGAGTTGAGAGCAACAAACCAATTGTCCCTATAAAGGTCAGTCTTAGTCATAGATAAGGCGGCGGACATCTGGGGGGTATGATTTCAGAGGCACAAGCAAGGTTTTCTGGTTCCTAAAATACCTTCTCCTCCATTCCCAAATTCATTCTACAGGATGTATTCTTTTACTTCAGTTAGGGTATAAGACCAAAAATATGAGCTCTTCAAACACATGCCACTTTGACTTAAATTTACAATGAAGACTATCCAAGTAAACCCTTCTAGCTCAAAAGGGTTTTGTAATAGAGAGAGAAGAGGGATGAAGATACAAGGTTCCTAAGCACCCAACACGGATGGAGTTGGTGGAGTTCAAGGGAAGGGAACAGGCTCATGAGTCAGATACACCTGGACTTACCTAGCCTCTGTCAGTCCCAAGGTAAGCATTTGCAAAACAAGACTCAAAAAGCATCAATTGGGGGACAGAGGTTGAAGCGAAGGAGGGAGTTACATGGGTCAAATGAGTTTGTACCACCTAGGATGCTTAGCTTACAGTCTCTAACACATAGAGAGTGCTCAGTGATGGTAGTTGCTGTAATTATCTGTTAAAATAGAACAGAAAATTTTCCGTGGCCTGTAAATCAGGTGTGCATGGCTGTTTGCCTGGAAAGGTCATGAAAGAAAGCTGATCAGGTCACAGTGCATGGCAGACTGCATCCTGCCTGGAGACTCTGGTCTCATGGTTGTTCAACCACTTACTCACCTACTGATAAGGCTGTTCACAGAGCCAGGCTGCAACTTTCCCGGGGAGAAAGAGAAAGGCATTTTGCTCTGACACCTCATGGAGACCTGCAGAAGGTTTTATTCTCGCGGCAATTCAATTCAATAAAAGTTATATGTGGTATAAAATATCACGCAAATTATGCTGGATTTTGACGTAGGGATGCTTTTGTTAATGCATTTGTAGGAATAAAGCTTTTAATTAAATAAATAATAAACTCTGGTTAGAATATGGGGGAGTAAGTCCTCAGACAACATAGAAACAGGATACTGAAAGACAGAAAAAAGTAATCCACTCTTGGAACTGGGTACAGAAGCCCCTCAGAGATCCTCCATGGAGGTAATAACCATGAGATAAACTGTGACATGTAGGAAACAGGCTGGATGGATTACAGGGAAATGTCCAAACAATAAGGAATTGGACAATTAGGTATTTGCAGCTAAGTCCATTAAAAGGGAACCCTAATTCCCAAGAGTAGAAAAGTGCTCCCACAGTTTAACACCCAACAAAACAATCACAAGCACCCCTTTGAAAATAATTTGGTTTCTCTAGGTTTTCCTACCCGGGAGGAACTGTTGGTTAAGGGCAAAGACTATGTATTTCAGTTTAACAAGTTATTTTTTAGGTGAAGTAAAAATATTCACACCCAACCTCACTCAAGGAAACAGAAATATATGAAAGGAAAGCAAGCCAGAGTTTGCCTTTAGTTGAATTCCGAGTCCCCATACCCAGTATACACATCTAAGTTAGCTTAGACCAAATGGAAAATAAATTCCTGCTATGTTTAGAAAGCCTACATAACGAAGCCAAAACAGACAGAAAAGGTCTGTGCTGCGTCTCACTCCGTCCTCAGCCCAAATTCCAAACCCGAATCTTGGAATCACCTCTTGCCTCCACTAAACAAACAGGAGGGGAAACAAAACAAGAGAAAGTTTTCTCTGAGAAAGAATTGTAGTTTACATAGAATTTTTGGTGAACTCTAATGTAAGCGAGGCTATGGCAATCATTTGATAGCTGACTTATGTTGTATTTCCCTTGGGTAGAACTTAATTTAACCATATGATACCATAGACTATAGTAATACCTTACATACGTGTTTTCATTGGATTTTGGTGTCTTGGATATCAGGTTCTAAAGGCAGGCATTTCAGAGTGTCTTTATTGTCCTCATCACCCAGCCTTCCCTATAGAGTTCAGGTCCCTCTACTTGTGTCCTGGACTTATCCAACATTAAGGAGAGACAGCCTTAAGAACAATATGGCAGGGACTTACTTTAAAAGAGCTATCCCTCCACGTGACGGGGCAAGAAGACTGCTTAGCAGATCAGAGATGTGGCAAGAAAGCTTTTCCATGCTTGGGTCTTGTGGGGTAAAGGGAACCAAAACAACAAAGTAATTTTTTTATGTCAATCAAAACCCTAGTCCTGAATATGACTGGAAGGACAGCAGGA
>NW_006298040.1:536466-541642 GCF_000327345.1 Myotis davidii
GGGGTAGGAATCCAAGGGGAAAAATTTCACCTAAACCTGGTGCAAACAAGGCAAACCTCTGGGCACTTAGCAGAAGTCGATGCAAAAGGGCTCTAAAGAAACTTTTCAAGACGAGTTCATAGGAGTTACACATTAAAAATGCAATCTCAGCCAGATATTACTTCACACTCAAAAAGTGCATACTGTCATAAAGAAATGATAAACTCCATGGTGAAGTAAAAAAAATAAATACTGTACAGGAAGTACTTACATTTAGTAGAGCAGGAATACCTAAAGTGGAATGTCATAGAAAGGACACAAGTAATGAGATAGAACTAGATATTTCAGACAAATGTCAATAAAGAAAATGTAGCATATCAGCTGCTAGGGCTGTAGAACAGTATACCACAGACGGGGCAGCTGAAAATATAGAAATTAATTTTCTCACAGTTCTGGAGACTGGAAGTCCAAGGTCCAGGTGTTTTCAGCTGTGGTTTCCTCTGAGGATTCTCTCGTTGGCTTGAAGATGTCTGTCTTCTTGCTCCTTCTTCACATGATCGTCTCCCTGTGCATGCATATATCCCTGAGGTCCCCTCCTCTCCCTATATAGGAAACAGTCATATTAGATTAGGGCTCCATCCTAATGGCCTCACTTTTAGCTTAATTGTCTTTTTAAAGAATCTATCTTCAAATATGGTCCTGAGGTAGTGGGTGTTGGGACTTCAGTATATGAATTTGGGGGCAACATAACTCAGCCCATAGCATCTGGTACAGCTAAACTTGCATCAGATAATATGGTATTAAATATAAAAATGCACTAATAGGTATTGCCCAGCCGGTGTAGGTCAGTGGTTGAGCATCGACCTATGAACCAGGAGGTCATGGTTTGATTCCTGGTCAGGGCACATACTCGGGTTATGGGCTCCATCCCCAGTGTGGGGTGTGCAGGAGGCAGCTGATCAATGATTCTCTCTCATCATTGATGCTTCTATCTCTTCTGTCCCTTCCTCTCTGAAATCAATAATAGGTATTAATGTACTAATTAGGTATGAATTCACTACACTGTGATAGAAGAGATGATTCTAAAGGAAATTCCAAAATCCCTGAAACTGTATACACAAAACAACTTAGCCTCAAAATATAGAAATCAGATATTATAAAGAAATGGACATATTCCTAATCTAAACAAGGGGTGTTAGTGCACTTGTATGAGAACTGATAGATCAAAGAATCAAAAATGAGTAAGGATTTAGAAGGTTTGGATAATACAATTAACAGGCATGGATATAATTCTATACCTAACAATTGAAGGATACACATAGTTTGAAATCAAACACTAAACATTCATAGAATTAGATTACATACCGGTCCCCAAAGAAAATCTCAGAAAATCAATATCATATTATGGGTGGGGGAAAAAGGCCACATGCTAACCTAACTAGTTCAGGGAAGGCCTGCATGGCGGTTTTGCAAACTCAAAGACCTAAAGTAACCACAAAGGATGGTCTGAACTTAAAAATTTAACTAAACAGATGTAGAGACAGAGAAGCTTCCATCAGATGCTCAAAACTCAGAGGGAAGATAGGGGAGGGTGGGGGTGAGGGGAAGAGATCAACCAAAGGACTTGTATGCATGCAGATAAGCATAAGCGATGGATGTGGACAACAGGGAGTGAGGGTGAGAGCAGGATTGGGGGGATGAGGGGACATTGGGGGGATAAGGACACATTTGTAATATCTTAATCAATAAAGGAGGGGAAAAGCAGTTTATAGTAGGTAGTCACTTCCTAGGCCAGTATTTTCCCTGGCACAGACCAACTTCGGATCTTTACCCAGCCTATTGTCTTTCTGCATCGAAGATAACACACCTGTGAAATGTCTGAGTCACTTCTAACTTCCCTTTTTCAGGACCCCTCAGGGCTCAACAAATGGGACCAGAGTGGAGACCACAAATTCCCTTATTGTTATTCTTATCATGTTAATTGTCAACTGTTAACTACCCTGTATCCACCTGTGTAACAGAAGCATGTGTCCATCATTTCAATTTTTATCCAATCCCAGAGGTTTTCCTGCTTTGCCTTCTCCCACCTCCCTAATCTATCAACAATGGATTTTATGTAACCACTTATGGCTCCTCCTTTGATGGTAAATTATAAAAACAAGGTAAAAACCTGCCGTTCTCCAGAGCAGCGGTTCTCAACCTGTGGGTCGCGCCCCCTTTGGCGGTCGAACGATCCTTTCACAGGGGTCGCCTAAGACCATCCTGCATATCAGATACATTATGATTCATAACAGTAGCAACATGACAGTTATGAAGTAGCCACGAAAATAATTTTATGGTTGGGTCACAACATGAGGAACTGTATTTAAGGGGCCAAAAGGTTAAGAACCACTGCTCCAGAGCATGATCCCAATTACCTTGAGGTTTTGCTTTCCGGCAATTGTGAACAGTTTGGCTCAAATAAACTCACAAAAATTCTTTACAGGTTTGAATGATTTTTTTTTACATAAACAATATTTACTACCTTCTCACTATATTTTCTACATTTAAATAAAGTTAAAAATCTAGAGCCAAAAGGTGCACCTAAAATTCTACTTACTTAGAAATTTGAGTTTATTTATAAATAATTTTTGGATCTAAAATAAAGAGTAATGGGAATAATAAAAATAATTGTAATAACAGTGAAAATAATACATATTAAAACTTGTGGCCTACAGCTGATTCAGTATTGAGAAAGAAATGCATTGCCGTAATTGTAAATGTTTAAAAAAAAAAACATTGAAAATTATTTATTAATTTATTTACCCCCCAAAAAAGAACAGGACAGTGGCAGGAATACAAATACCAAAGAGGAAGAAAATTGTAAAACAGGGCCAGAAATTCATATAGAAAACAAAGGGAAGCCCCCCCAAAAGTTAAAAGCTGAAATTACCACCTGAACACGGAAGAGAACCGTAGATAAAGCTCGAAAGAATTAAAAGAGCATGTTACCTACCAGTGAGATGATGAGACCTCGGTTCTTGTCTTACTTGGAGGCAAGATTTCAATCAAGAGACGAAGTGTAGCAAAGTAAGAATTCATTGGCCGCAGCAAAAATATACTTAGGACAGTGACTCGAGGAAGGTGCATAGAAGTAACAGGAGGGCGGAGGCTGGGCTGCCCTAGCTCACTGGGAAGCCAGAGAAAAGGGGCCTCGAGACAGGTTCAGGGGGTGAGCCTGGGATGGGCCGTGCTGCCCATGGCTCCCCTGGTTACACGTCTCATGGGGTTCCGCAGAGGGGAGACGGGGGAAGAGAATGGAGCGTGCTCCCCTGGGGGAGAGCCCATGCTGGGTCCTCTGTCCTGAGCCTATTGATGTCTCTCTTGCAGTTGGAAATCTCAGGTGAGGCGTAGGGAAGGCTCTCGGTAGAAGGACTGTATACCGGCTTTCCCGGCCTGCTCCTTCAGGGTCATGGTCTCCGCAGATTGGTCGGCGCCAGGGCAGGGGTCATTAGTCAATGCAGCTGGCCCTGAGGCAGCCATTCAGCACCTGGGGCTGAAATACAACTGAGGCCTCGATGTTACCCCGAGGGAGGAAAAGGTCAGGGGGTAAACGGCATGATGGGCCAGGGAGGGAAGGCTACCCTGGGGGCAAGGTCCTCGCTCCCCCAGTTTTGTCCCTGACTAGCACCTGGGCTTTCTGCCTGGTGAGTTCCTGATCCTGGCCCATTGAACCTGCTCTGCTCCTGTCTGACTAACTGCCTATAACACTATGACTCCCCTTTTAATGATAACTTTAAAAAAAAAATGAAATACAGTTTGACCGTGTGGCTCAGTTGCTTGGGAATCATTCCATGCACCAGGTGGCCAGTTTGATTCCCAGTCAGGGCACATGCCCGGGTTTCGGTTCAATCCCCACCCAGTACGGGGTGTGCAGGAGGCAGCCAATCAATGTTTCTATCTCATTGATATTTCTATGTCTATCTCCCTCTCCTTTCCTCTCTCTCTAAAAAAATCAATAAAAACATATTTTAAAAATGAAATACATAAAAATTGGTTTGAAAAATAAACTAAGACAAATATACATACAGTTTAACTATAATATATATGTATATATGTTAATGTATATGTATACATATATATAATGTAAATGCATATAACACTATTGATATCTGTGCAGATAAAGGTCGACTCATGGTTTACATATGCTCACCCACTGAAAACAACCACAGAGTGAAGAAAACATTTTTAAGTTTGCTTACAGAAATAACAAGGCACAGATGTCCCTTTAGACTTTACTTACAAAAAGTAAGTTCAAAGGTAAGATCATTAAGGATCTTAAGAGGGTGTGAGCAGAGCACTAAGTCATTCTAGACCTGCTGAGTGCAGAGCACAGTGTGACTACACAGGTCAACACTCACAAGGTGGGGCCCTGACTAGATCACCCCCGAGGCTACCGGTGAATTGAAACTCCTTGAAGATGGGATAGCTTTTTTCTAAGGTGTTTGTTTCTCGGGAGCTTCTGGCACAGAATCAGATTTGCTTTTCATAAAAATCGCTCTTACAGGGGAGTCCAGGTAAGAAGTTCTTGAAGTAGTTTTGCTATTAGTGAAAATACTCATTCTCCACTCTGTGTCTTTGAGCATCGTGGAAAACTGGTCACTGGAAATCACTTGAAAGTTCTTTATCAATCCTCAGAGATCCAATTTCCATGGAATACATTTAACTGGCAAAAAAAAATTCAGTATATGCCTTTGATTATATTTGGTGTTCCCTTTTCTTATGACTAGTGAATCATAAGGTTGGAATCTTGACAGTGAATTCCATAAAATACTGACACCATCTTCCACAAAAATAAACTAGGAATATATTTAAGTAGAACAGAAATTATGCTTCAAAAATGCTTTTTGATGCTAATGACCTAAACTATTGTTACTGAGGACATCCTTCAATTTGACTACATTTCCAAATAGCTTCAATAATCGCTAAAACACTGCCAAAGCCCTTTGAGTTTCTATGAGCTCGTTGCCTATAATAGCATGCAAGAGGGAGAGAGAAAGAGGACATGGGCACAGCTGTCTTCACAAACAAGAACAAAACGGTTTTCAGAGAATAAAGCACCTGTTTGTGGGAGTAAATATGAAATAGAAGGTGTTTTTCGGGTGGACACCCTGGAGCAGCCCACGGTGTTGTTTTGTTTTCTTCTCTTCTCTTTAGG
>NW_006298040.1:541703-544015 GCF_000327345.1 Myotis davidii
GCTGTTCCATTCAATCAGATTTTGAAGTAAAGACAAGCACTAGAGATATAAAATCTATGATTCTATGCATCATCGAGATTTAATAAGAAACACTTTGCTGTTGGGTTTACACTTGAGGTGATTTCAGAGATAATCTAATTCAAATATTCTATTTTGCATATGAGTTAATTTCAAGGCACAAGTGACTTGCCCAAAGGTAGTAAGCATGTTCATATTTTAAAAAGAACAAATCCAGCCCTAGCTGGTTTGGTTCAGTGGATAGAACATCGGCCTGCAGAATGAAGGATCCTGGGTTTGATTCCAGTCAAGGGCACATGCCAGGTTTTTCCTTTGGGCTTGATCCCCAGTAAGGGGTGTGCAGGAGACAGCCAATCAATGATTTTCTCTTATCATTGATGTTTTTATGTCTCTCTCCTTCTCTCTTCCTCTCTGAAATCAATAAAAATATATTTTAAAAAAGAACAAATCCAATTTTGCGAATGAAAAATGTGTAGATAATTTAATGAAATAAATTACTATTATTATTCCTAGTTTATAACAATTTTAAAAAATATGTTTTTATTGATTTTAGTGAGAGAGGAAGGGAAAGGGAGAGTGAGAGAAACATCAACCAGCTGCCTCCTGCACGCCCCCTACTGAGGATTAAGCGTGGAATAGAACCTGCAATCTCTGGGTGCATGGGGCAACATTCAACTCACTGAGTCACATGGGCCAAGGCTATAACGATTTTTAATAGTACTGGATTATACAGATATGGTTGAATGCTAAAAAGAATAAAAATCTACCCAGTTATTCCAGTACTATTAATCTGGGTTAAAATTTTCAAGAGTATTTACAAAGACAAATATCTGTTTATACTATAACAAATTATTATTGTGCCTACAAACTTTTAAAAGATGTAAGAAATTATTACAATTTTTATAAAAACGATTCACATTTAACAATGTTTCATGTTATATATATATATATATATCCACTTATATATTAAGTACCACTAAAGTGAATCTATAGATACCATGTATAACATATATATATACAAAATGTGTGTAAATATGTATTATCTACAATAATAAAAGTGTAATATGCTAATTAGACTGGACATTTTTCTGGATGACCTTCTGGACAAAGCCGGGGCTGCAAGGGAAGCCCAGGTCCCGGGTGCCTGCCGGCGGCTGGAGAGAAGCCTGGGTCCTGGGTGCTGGAGGGAAGCCAGTGCTGGCAGCCCGGGGAAGGAAGGCCTACTCTTGCATGAATTTTGTGCATCAGGCCTCTAGTATAGTATACTAGGCAGTATATTTCCTTGTACCTAAAACTTATGAATATCACTGCAAATTTCCTTGCCTTTTCGTAGGCAGAAAAGATAGGAGACATCTGTCACTAAGAAAGACAGTGCCATAAATTTTCACCTGGCTATCCACCTCCACGCTGGATTTAAGAAACACATTTTGGTGATTCATAGATATAAAGACAATGTTGACAATAAAATAGACCCATAAATAAAGGGAAATCAAACCTTTCATACAAGAATCCATGTAAGAAATCATTTTGTAAAATTAGAGAAACTTGTTCTAAATTGGCATGGTACTTGCAAGTCCCTAAAAGGAAAAAATAAATGTTTGTAGTCTTCATTTTTTACACACACAGAGTTCGCCTCACCCCTCGAAAACATGTTTTGGAGTTTTATAGTGCCTAGCATTATTTTTTTCCCCAGTCCCTTGCTTTCTGAAACATGTTCAAGAAAAAGTGATTAATTAATTAGTCAATGGAAATCCATCATGTATTTTCCTTAATTAACCATACTGAGGAGGAGAACAGCACTTCTCAAACCTTAATGTGCATATAAATCACCTGGAGACCTTATTAAAATGTTGATTCTGATTCAGTAAGTCCGGGCAGAGACTCAGAGAAGGCATTTATATATTGGGTATGAACCAGCCATTGTGTGTTCCAAAAAGTAGATTTAAATGTAAGAAGGCTTTTGAAGTTCTTTTTTTTTCATTATTATTTGCTTCTATTTTAGTTATAGAAAATAGATTGCAAAGTGCTTTAGGAAAACGTGTTAGGAACATTTGCAAGACCTGCTTGAGAGTAATTAAGTAATTTTTTCCTGAATTAATGCTTTGCTAAGCACCATCCAGACCAGCGGTTCTCAACCTTGACTGCATCTTAGAATCACCTGGGAATCTTTTTAAAATCCTGATTTCTGGGCCTCATCCTCTGGAAATTCTGTTTCTTTGTTATGGGTTGGGGCCACAACATTAGTAACAAAGAAACAGAATTTCCGGAGGATGAGGCCCAGAAATCAGGATTTT
>NW_006298040.1:544108-559680 GCF_000327345.1 Myotis davidii
TCTCTCTACTAACAGTGTAAAACGCAGCCGACAGTTCAGTTATGAAAGTCAACCTAAAGTTCACTTTCTTCAATCCTTTAATCTTCTCAAGCTTTCTCCAAGGTAACAAAACCCCCTGGAGCCCTAACCGCTTTGGCTCAGTGGATAGAGCATCGGCCTGTGGACTCAAGGATCCCAGGTTCGATTCTAGTCAAGGGCATGTACCTTGGTTGCGGGCACATCCCCAGTGTGGGGTGTGCAGGGGGCAGCTGATCGATGTTTCTCTCTCATTGATGTTTCTAACTCTCTATCCCTTTCCCTTCCTCTCTGTAAAAAACCAATAAAATATATTTTAAAAAAACCTGTAAAGAAGACAGGTTTTTGATAGGATTTAGTTGTGTGTATGTTTTTTTAAAAACCCTCCCCTGAGGATATTTTTCCATTGATTTTTAGAGAGAGTGGAAGAGAGAGGGGAAGACAGAGAGAAATATTGATGAGAGAAACATATCGATTAGTTGCCTCCTGCAGGTGCCCCGACCATGAGCCAGATAGAAGCCTGAAACCAAGGTACATGCCCTGGACCGGAATCAAACCCAGGACCCTTAGATCAACAGGCTGACACTCTATCCACTGAGACAAACCAGCTAGGGCAGGATTTAGGTGCAGATAAAGCAGAATCCAGTTACTTGTGTGATCCTAGGCAGCTTACCTCCACTTCCTAAGCCTCTGGTTTCTTACCTGTAAATATAATAAAAATTCTCTTTCTTTCATTGAAGTAACACCTCCAATGCATCAGACACTGTTGTAGCCCTTGAGGTGGATCCATAAACAAAGAGACGTAGACTTCTCCCGCCTATGTTTGTTGGGTGGAAATGTTGTATATAAGTAGGCCTGACACACACCTGACACTCAGAAGGGGTAGTAATTAGCTGTATTTGTAGCTTCCAACTCTGATGCTTTCCAGCCAGGTAACTCCTAGGTAAGTGGAACTGCCATTTTCATACTTCCATGGCAGCTCCCACCTACTAGTGCTCACGATAGTCTGGGCACAGGTCTGAGGGCTTCACCAGGCGTCTACACCCGTTCAATCCCCACAGCAAGCCTATGAGGCAGTTTGTTAGTCTCATTTTACAAGGATGAGAACACATAGGGAGGACATTAAATAATTTCCGGGCCACAGGGCGGGTGGATAACAGAGCTGGGATCTGGATTTAGTCTCCAGAGACCCTACTGTTAAGTATAGCACCTTGGAGTAATGAAATTAGAGCCCATTTTCTTAAATTTTATTTTTATTGTTGAGAGTATAACAGATGTCCAACCAAGTGCAAAAAAAATCATCTATTAAAAATGTCTGTGCCAAAGTATGTATTAGATGGGCTTATTATGCCCTCTGGTGGAAAACCAAAGCAGGGAAAGAAAAGGAAGTTAGGTGCCCTAGGAAGAAAAACTGCCAGTTTGCTAACATTCTGGGTTCTTCAAAAGTTTGCAATCTCAAGAAAATGGCTGGAAAAATCTCTCAGGCATAAAATGTAAGAATACTGAGGAAGATTCGAGATAGTTAACATGACATCGGTCCCTCGCACATTGTCTACACACAGCAAAGCCTGCAGAGTGACAATGGTGCGGAGGGATCTTTTGGTAAAATCTCAAGGGACAAATATCAGATTATAATGTTATTAGAAATAATTTTAATTAAAAAAGTTTTGTCAGCATATCAAAAAAAAAAACATGATCATGACCGATACATCTCCTAGGACAATGGAAAATAAGGAGAAAATAAACAGATGGGACTACATCAAAATAAAAAGCTTCTGCACAGCAAAAGAAACCATCCACAAAATGACAAGAGAGACCACTGCATGGGAAAACATATTTGCCAATGATACATCCGATAAGGGTTTAATCTCCTAAATTTATAGGGAACTTAACAAAAGGAAGATAAACAATCCAATCAAAAAATGGGCAAAGGACCTAAATAGACATAAAAAAATGATCAAGGTCATTAATCATCTGAGAGATGCAAATCAAAATGACAGTGAGGTACCATCTCATACCTGTCAGAATGGCTATTATCAACAAATTAACAAACAAGTGCTGGAGAGGAAGTGGAGAAAAGGGAACCCTGTCACTGCTGGTGGGAATGCAGACTGGTGCAGCCTCTGTGGAAAACATGTATGGAGTTTCCTCAAAAAATTAAAAATGGAGCTCCCATTTGACCCAGTAATCCCACTTCTAGGAATATGTCCCAAGAAATCAGAAACACCAATCAGAAAGAATATATGCACCCCTATGTTCATAGCAGCACAATTCACCATAGCTAAGATTTGGAAACAGCCTAAGTGCCCATCAGCAGATGAGTGGATTAGAAAACTGTGGTACATCTACACAATGGAATACTACGATGCTGTAAAAAGGAAAGAACCCTTACCATTTGCAAGAGCATGGATGGACCTGGAGAGCATTATGCTAAGCAAAATATGCCAGTCAGAGAAAGATAAATATCACAGGATCACACTCATTTGTGGAATATAATGAACAACATAAACTGAGGAACAAAAATAGATCCAGAGACATAGAAGCAGCAAACAGGCCATCAAACCTCAGAGGAAAGGCAGGGGAGGGTGAGGGGTAAGAGATCAACCAAAGCACTTGTACTCATATAAGCCTAACCAATGCACACAACAGGGGAGTGAAGGCCTGGGCTGGGGGGTGGGGGTGGGCTGAGAACCCTTACCATTTGCAAGAGCATGGATGGACCTGGAGAGCATTATGCTAAGCAAAATATGCCAGTCAGAGAAAGATAAATATCACAGGATCACACTCATTTGTGGAATATAATGAACAACATAAACTGATGAAAAAAACAGATCCAGAGACGGAGAAGCATCTATCAGACCATCAAACCTCAGAGGGAAGTTGGGGATGGGGGGTAAGGGGAAGAGATCAACCAAAGGACATGTATGCATGCTGTACTCATATAAGCCTAACCAATGCACACAACAGGGGAGTGAAGGCCTGGGCTGGGGGGTGGGGGTGGGCTGGGAGAGGTCAATGGGGGAAAAGGGGGACATTGTAATTCTTTCAACAGCAAAGAATTAAAAAAAAAAAAACACGATCATGAAGCTATTGTATACCATCTTCTCCCAGATGAATTGCTAACAGATGTGGTATTCCCTTCATTGAAGTGCTAGGATTGTCAGGATTCATGAATTCTTGAGACACGGCCTAAGAGCTGCTTCTGCAACTCCCTATCTTCATCCCCCAAACTAACGCCAAGGTAGAATAAGACACTATTTCTTTGCTCATCAAAATATACACTCAAGTAGTTTAAATCCAATGGTCCTTAAATGCAAACTGGCTCATACAACCTGATGCTTGAACAGCCTCTTTTATGATGTTACCAACACTGATACTTTCCCTCTCCTCAGGCAGTGGAGGTGGGGTGGGGAGTACTGCCTTTTTATGCTCTCTTCCCACTTCCCCTCAGTCCCAATCTGAGAAGCACCCTGCTCCCTGGAGGCTAGGAGGTTCTCAAAATACATCCTGTTACTCCTGGTGCTGTATTCCCTGGAGGGTGAGAAACTGACACCCTCAACTGGGCTCTTTAAGGCTTCTCCTCTCTGTCCCTTATTGTGTCTTGCAGGGAGATGGTGATGGCATTAAAAAATTGCAACCAAAATGTAAATAGTTTATATCTATCTATTCTCGCTTAACACTATGTTGTGGTCTTAATCTTCTAAAACACAAATTGAATAGAAAGCAGCAATACTGTTTGATCCACTTTGATATTAAGCTTCGCAAACTCAAAAATATGGTGTTATGAGAGCACCACCTTGTGGCATGTTGTTTACATTGTAGGAAAGGGGGAATATCGGCAATCAGGGTCAGATTACGAATTTAAGAAATGACTTTAATAGAGGAACTACCATTGTTTTCTGTTATATGCAGTCTTTTTGGCAAGTCCTCAAGCTGTGTGAATAGGTATGACAGATTTCCCAGCCAGCCACAGGATATGAACATGCTCAACTCTGGGTACCAGATAACATTCCAGTGTGAACCTTGACTGAAGACAAACCAGACCAAGTTAGTACATGTGTGAGTAGTCCTGGGGGAGTCCTAATTATATTATTAACTAGTGGCCTGGTGCATGAATTCATGCACAGGGAAAGGAAATTAATTAGAAGAAATATTTTAATCTCACTATTTGCCTTTTCTCTATAATTGAAGTGTCAGAGATGAAAGAACATTTTAAAATGTACATGAAAATAACATAGATTAATAAAAAACAATAACAACATAACAACGGATATTTTCCATGAAATTTTTTGCTGCCAGGATCTTTGTTTATCATTAATTTTAAAAAATATGCCAGGTATTCTGGAAAATTTATTATCATTTGGACAAACTTTGCCTTTGCTGCAACAGTGAGTATCCACCACAACTGTGTTCGATAATTGCATCCTCATTTACCTCATTTTCGCGATGAAGGCAGTTCCTATCAGTATTGGTAGTACTTGTTGATGACAGTTCTTCAGACATATTCAGACGCTTTCTTTCGGCTTCAGAGATACGTTGTGCCAAGAGTTGTTCTTCGGACATATTCTGTTGACAACGTGGCTTTTTTTCAGCCTCAGAGGTATGTTGTGCTAATAGTAGGTCTTCTGATACATTCTTTCGACGCTGGGGCTTCTTTTGGCTTCAGAGGTACATTGTGACAATAGTTGGTCTTCAGACATATTCTGTCCACAATTTTGGCTTCAGAATGTCAACAAAAACGTGGCATCATTACCCAGTGCCCACAGCCACCATTTGTGGGCTGAGCTGGGCTGTGGGCTGCCTTTTGCACCATGGCAGCGTTGGCTGCGATCTGGTGGGCTGTCACTCTGAGGTGGTGGCGGGGCCTGTGTCCCTCACGGGGGAAGCCGAGGGTTTACATGAAGAAGTGAATACCAAGGTTGGGATGGTTGGAAGACATTTTAGAGGCGAACACAGTCTGCTCTCTGACCCCCATAATTCCCATCCCTCTCATAAGAAAACTAGACTTAGCCTCTCCCTAAACTCTTGAAAACCTCATTCCATTATAGCTTCACCTCAAAATCGAGAATCTCACTTCAATCTGACCCTGGTATAGGTGGGGTTTTTGAGGTATGTTCTTGAAATAGAATTCAAGTATGGTTCCTTCCAAGCTAAGGACTAGTACACTACAGGGGAAATTTATCTGTCCCCCAAACACCCGATTTACAATGGCTGCACAGGCAGTGTCCTAAGTTCAGGAACAAGTCGAGTCCCACTCTCATTTCTATTCACCATGGAGGTTCTAGCCAGGGCAATTTCAGACAATAACCCGTTATAAAAACCCCTTGGCCATGACACCGTCATGCAGTCATGACCACAGACTGCTCACCAGGAGGCTGCGAGCAGGGCGAGGCGCACGCGGATGGGCAGGGACTTGACTGAGTCCCACTGGCACTGCGGGTCTCCGTCTCCCTAGTTGGGCCTCTAGTATTAAAATAATGCAGCTGCTGTGAAGTTTGGCAGTTCCTCAAAAAAAATCAAACATAGAATTGCCATGCTATTCAGCAATTCACTCCTAGGCAAACCCAAAGTAATAAAAAACATATTCAGACAAACTTGTGTATGATTTTCAAATAAGCATCATTCAAATGTCTACCAAAAAATGTGATATATCTGCATAGTGGAATATCATTCAGGTACAAAAAGGAATACTTACACATGCTACAATATGGATGAACCTTGAACACATGTTAAGTGTATACTTTCACCTATGTAATATGTTCAGAATAGGTAACTATAGACAGAAAGTTGATTAGTGAATGCCAGAAGCTAGGGGTATTAGGGGATGGAATTACAGACTTACTGGGGGCGGTTGATAAAGAAGAAAAGGACATTTGGCACATAATAAATTCTCCATACTAAAAAAAATGAAATGTTTTTAGACATGCAAATGCTGAAAGACCAGCAAATCTGCATTCTAAAAAAAATTAAAGCCCTTCTACCAGTTAAGACATATAAATAAAAGTTCACAATATTTATTAAATTTGTGATAATTTTATTCATAACAGGACATTTATTTTTACATATATATACAAATCATTTATTTTCTTCACATAAAAATAGAAATATTTATATATTTACAAAAATATTAAAACATACAGACTGTACAAATCAAAGCAAACAGGATTTCACAAAGGACACATGGAAATATACACACTGAAAAAGACATTAAAGAAATGTGACAAAACATTTAAATTAAGACTCCAGACTTGCTACTTCAAAAGACATTAATTTGGTAAGGCAAATAAAATGTCTCAAATACTGATAGATGGTAAACAAAATTTAGGTAAGATTGTGTAGGTAAAATTACATGAGCTTGTTTATTAAAATATTCAATCAATTTTATCTCTAAAACAAATATCAGGTGACAATTTTTTTTTCTTAAAATATTTAAATTTCCTGATTTATGCTGAGAACTTTGAACTTTTTCACATTAAATTATAAAATATTTTAAGAGGTCTGCATCCTCCACTTAGAAGGGGAGCAGAAATCCCTTGCCAGATACTCATTTCAACATAAAATTGAAAATCACAATATTCTTATTAATTTTTTAAATTAAAACCTAACATTTTCTGACTAACCTTCATAATCAGCTATAACAGATATTAATAAGATATCACAATCGTCGTAAATTCTGCTTGCTTTTCTTAGTACCAGGCAGAGGAGCCATTTTACAACTGGCTTTTAGAGGCTTGCCATTCGAACAGTCTTTGGTGGTATGATAATTACACAGACATCTTGTACAATAATCAAACCCACAGCCTTCTCTGTTGCAGATTGCCCTCTGTAAATAGCAATCATATTTTGCAGGTGAATTACAGCGAATACAGGCTTTGAGGCTTTCATTCTTTTTCAATGTCTTGGCAACCTAGTAAGAAAATCCACAAACAAATTTTAGTAAATACTGAATTGAATGTAACTTCGGAAAAACAAGAATGGCACCTCTGTACCCACCCCAATACGGGCATAAAGAACCAATGTGACCCATAAGAGAACTCCTTTCCCCAAAGGACCCTCACCCTGATATTATCAATGAGTGAGAGATATTATCAACCGGTTCAGTAGTAATTTCCTAACGCTATTTTAAATATGTCCTTTTCCTTCATGAATGCTACTCACACATCAATGCCTGACTTAATAGGCACCTTTTCTGTGACATTTCCCTAGTATCACTCAGGAGTTGGCTGCACTTTTACCTTGAGTCTTGTTTTCTTAAAGTGCCTATTATATTACATACTTTTTTTGTAATATAGCTATTTTTTATTCTAGATTATAAGGCTATGAAGGTTACTACCCTGTTTTCTTATCTATGCAGTACCAGTAAGATAGCAGATGCTCAAAAAATGCTTTCGAATAAACTTACATTATTATCAGGCAACAGAGTAATAGAGAGAATACTAAATTTCATTACATAAAATTTGTATTTATTGACCAACAAATGAGGTCAACATTTTATTTCAAAACATATACTCTTTTAACTATGATTTTTAAGTTAAGTTTGCAAAATTATCCATGTGAGAACTTTTGTAATACACATTACCCAGTGATGTGAAGGTTTAATAGGTGGCCCTGAATTTCTGAAAAGTTGGCCCTGTTCTGCTTAGATATAGCAAAGAACTTTAAAATCAAGAGTCTCCATTATTTTCTTAGTATTTCTTAGTTAGATTTCAACATCACTAAACTGTCTAACAATGCCAAATGTATATTATTTTTTATCACAGAAAGGCATCTCTGTACTTTCCCAATATATTAGTTGAGTTATGAAATGGTTTCTTAATTTCTAACACTTTTGGAAGTACAATGAAGTGTACAGAAGATGAGGTCTCTATTAATAGTTCTAATTTTGCAATGATTAAATTTAAAGTTCTTCCTTTCTTACTCTAAACCAGCGGTTCTCAACCTGTGGGGCGCGACCCCTTTGGGGGGTCAAACGACCCTTTCACAGGGGTCGCCTAAGACCATCGGAAAAACACATATATAATTACATATTGTTTTTATGATTAATCACTATGCTTTAATTATGTTCAATTTGTAACAATGAAATTGGGGGTCATCACAACATGAGGAACTGTATTAAAGGGTCACGGCATTAGGAAAGTTGAGAACCACTGATCTAAAATCCTCTTAACAATAAATACCCCATATGACTCTAATTTATCAATAAACAAAAAAATTACCTCAGAGAATTCATTGTGCCAACTATAAGTAGAACCTTTCTGATCAGCTGGATCAGATAACTTGTCTTGAGCATCATTTTTGAGGGGGGTCTGGGCTGCTGATTTTTGAACAGAAGCCAATGCAGTTCTAAACATACCATATTCTCTGGTTAAAGCATGTGATGAAAACTTAATGTTCTTTTCCTAATTTTAAAAAAAAAATAATGGGATTTCAATTTACCTACACATGCTTAAAAAAAACAGTCACACAAGAGTATTCACATAAACATTTAAAGGCTAATAACTAAATTATCGACAAATTACAAACCAAAATGTGAGCATTTGACATGCTTAGTCTATATAGCATTGAATACATAATTTCTAAAGTTCTACCAGAACAGTAATTCTTCCTACCAACAGCAGAGGGCAATAGTCATGCTTAAGTGTCACTGTAGTGTCATGAAGATTCAATACCACCTTTTAGATTAGAAAATTTTCCAATAACACCAGCTTAGTGATAAAGAAATTAAACTTGGAGAATGAAAGCAATACTAACCTAGAGCAACACAGCTAATAAGTAGCAGCACCAAAATTTGGACCTAAGTCTGCCCCACTCTTCAGTCTGAAATATATATTGATCTTGAAGTATTTTTTTAAATTTATTTTTATTGTTAAGTATTATAGGTGTTGATCTTGAAGAATTTTTGAAAGTAAATTAATTCTCTTCTATATTAAGAATCTTCAGTATATAAATAACTTACTATATATCTGGTAACTAAAAAAATACACACAAAATGGCAACCTATATTAGCTGTACGATCAACACACACTGAGAACTGAGTAATTTTCCCTTTGGACATTCCATTTTTAGGACTAAACAACTGAAGTGGGATTCCTTACCCTTTCCATATAAATTTTATATAATGAGTTCTAGTAAAGGTTGAATTGCTTTTTGAATGTAACAGATTTCCAGATTACCTGTTACCTTTTCTAATTTCCCCCTTCTATTTCTAATGGTAAAGATCACTAGCTACTGTATATTAAACTGAAAACATCAACTGCAAAGACTTACAGTAACTCTTTGTATTGCTTTATTGTACAACTGCAATGCTCGCTTATCATCTTCTAGAATCTTCTTCCAAGTTATGCTCACTTTAGACACACTGGAAAAACAAATGATTATGAAATACACAATTAAAGTATCACAAAGGCTCAGATGAATATACTATGGAAACATTAATGTGCAAGAAATAAATTTTTATTAGCACTGTTTCTTAAATTTAACTTTACATTAGAATTGCCCAGGGCACTTTACCTCATGCTTAGCATTTGGGTTTAATTGGTGTAAAATGGGGGACAAAGTTCTGTATTTTTAAAGAAGTTCCCTATCAAGTAATTCTAGGTGCATCCAGGCTTAAAAACTACTCATTTATATTTCACTAGAGGCCCAGTGCACAAATTCATGCATAGGTGGGGTCCCTGGACCTAACCTGTGGGATCAGGCCAAAACTGGCTCTCCAATATCCCCTGAGGAGTCCCGGATTGCGAGATGGCACAGGCCAGGCCAAGAGACCCCACTTATGCATGACTGGGGCTGGGGAGGGATGCGGGAGATTGGCCAGCCAGGGAGGGGCCGCGGGAGGGCTCCAGGGTGTGTCAGGCCTGTCTCAGTCCCAATCTGCCGGACCCCAGCAGCAAGCTAACCTAACAGTTGGAGCATCATCCCCCTGGTGGTCACTTCACGTCATAGTGATTGGTTGACCAGTCAACTGTCTGCCTCCTGGTGGTCAGTGCACATCATAACAACTGGTCAACAGTCTACACCTTGGTGGTCATTGCATGTCATAGCAAGCGGTTGAGCGGCCTTAGTATAGTATTAGCATATTACACTTTGATTGGTTGAACGGCCGACTGGTCGACCGGACACTTAGCATATTAGGCTTTTATTATATAGGATTTTTTTTCACATTATCTGCAAACATAGTAGCCACTGCTTACTATTTGTTAGATATTTGGTAAAAGTTGTAGACAGATTTCAAAGTGCTTAAGGACACACTGTTATTAGTAGCAATCAACTTGTGATGTTGATTATCCCTTAAGAAGCTAGCCAATAATAAAAATCAATATTTACTTATCTGTTTTGCTTTAGCTACATGTTTTATAAAGACCAGTGTAAAAAAGTTGCAGAGTACTTCTGAACACTTAAACGGCCTAAAAGACCAGGAATCATTTCATATTTCAACTGCGATAAGTCACAATGCTTATTACACCTGTACACTAGAAATAGACACTGTCTTATACTGAAGCCAGAAAGATGTAGCTTACATAACAGAAATTTCAGAACCCAGAGAAAAAGATCCCAATCTAACAAAATAATTTGCATTAGTGTATTATACGAATACTCAGAGCAACATTACTTACTTGATTAAGTCCATGTCGCTGAGCTGTGTTAAAATATTTGCTAAGAGATGTCTGAGTCCCCTTCGAAAGAGTTCACTGAGAATATCTACATATTCTAGGCCCATTTTTCTGCCAATTATATTCTGTAGTCGAAAACCTACATCATACTCCTTTAGCTTCTCCCAATCTATTTTATGATTCCGCCTGGCACTCTTTTTTAATGTTGAACAAACAACTTTTGCAAAATGAAGAGCTGGCATCAAGTTTCTGTTGGGATATTGGCCTGGGCTTTGAGTCTGAGGTAGACAAGACTGTGGACTGTCACTGCAATTTTCTTCCAGGGAACGGCGAGCCTCTTCCTGTTCATCCAGGACACTCTTTTGGGAAAATGAAAAATAGCCACTGTCTTCATAAGGCCCACTGGTGTCTAGTTCTTCTACTTCATGTGACCTATTATTAAGTGTTCGCTGCACATGCTGATTTTCCTTGTTATGCAAGGGTTTGTTCTCAGTTTCAGGTTCTACAATCCCGGGGCTCACAATGGGTGACCCGATGTCTGATAGCCTTTCATAGTCTTTAATGCAGTCTTTATTAGAACTTTCCAAACATGCAGAAGTGTAGGAACCTAGCCTTCCACTGTCATCCGGTTTTACCAGCTTAACTCCAGAATGAATATGGTTACAGTTAAAATCACACTTCATTTTGATAGAAAGAACGGAAGTTTCTTTGCAACCTATAAAAAGAACATATTTACTTCTTAATAACAATATTTCAACATATCCCTACTATTTAAAATGGGATATAATATTTAATTACTTTGCATCTCTTAGCTCTGGGTATTGCCTAAGTGGCTGTGAAGTTATCAAAGTTTAATTATGGAAATGTGACAATATGAGGAAATATTATTTTATATATACATATCTTACTCTTAAAAGGGTATTTCAAAACAGATTGCTCTTAGACCTGTATAGCTAACTACATTTGACTTTTAGAATCTATATTGACCGAGTGAAAAATAGTGAAAGAGGGACTATTTAACAGATATCTGTGCTTATGGAAAAAATAAGGAGATGTGAGGCATCAAGAGTGGGGTCTCAGGACAGAGATACCCTTATAGTAATCAAACACTTCTAGAATCAGTGTTTATACCATGAATTTGAAATGACACAAGTCATCTTTACTTAAGCATAACTCAAAAAAGCCAGCACTTGTACCATCAGCCAAAGGCCTTAGAAATCAGTTAAAATATCTTTAAATCAGGCATTCTCAAAGTTGTACACTACTGACCTTTGGACAAGATAATCCATCATTGTTGAGGGCTGTCCCATACATTGTAGGATACTTAGCAGCTTTTACCCATTTGATGCCATTCACAGCCCCTACCCCTTAGGTAGGATCATGAAAACTGTCTCGTCACCAGTTATTGCCAAATGTTGGGAATGGTGGGAAGGCGGTGGCAGCAAAGTCTCCCCCATTATCCAGTTGAGAACCACTGCTTGAAATGATTAGGATTTTGTCAGGCAATAGAGGTTGGAAAGGGCACCCAGATAGTGTGAGCAAGGGCACTATGTTGGGAAGGAAGGTAGTAATGGGTTCAGAAAAACTGCTTGGCGTTATTGAGGGCACAGTGTACGAAGAGCACATGCTTCACGTTTACTTCCCATCTACTCTCCCCAATCACAAGTAGCTAACAACTTATCCTATAAGTAAATGAATATACCAGTCAGTATGTTTAATCTACACCAAAAATTGGTAAGATCGTTATAACAATTTTACCATTTTTATTTAGAGCAAAACCTTTAAGTTAAAGCACCAAAGGACATGCTGATAGAGAGTAACATTGCAGGTAGGGACTCTTTAAATTCCAAATGATTAACACACTGGAAGACATAGTATGTGCTCTAGGACCCCATAAACCTTGTACTAAATCCTAAAATTTAGATTTGAGCTAAGAGTTTGGGACATAAGTAAATAAAGAGTATACACGTCTTAACCCCCCACCCCCCAATTAACCCTAACTTGAATGAATTATTCTGAGTGCTTCTCTTCCACCCAGAAAAAGTAAAATATTCCAAGAGAGATATTTCTGTCTCAAGTAAAAAATTAAGTATAATTTACACATGGCCACATTTAATCTGTAGAAGTCACCTATAAAGACAGTTTTTACTCTGTTTAGCTGCCTAAAGGGAAGAGGCCTAAAATTGTACTTCAGAAACTCTTAATTCACTCTTTACAAAGGCACTGTTCTTCTGCTTGTCTTCAGAACCCAGTAACTGGGATTGTTCCAGCTTTGCCACTCTAAGTTAATGTCCATTTGACACACTTGCACTGTTTTTGTTTTTGGAACTTCCCTTACTTTCTAGCCTTAGAATTCGTTATTTCTCCAAGAAGCTCTAGTTCATTTTATTGGTTCCAGAATCTAGATGCTAGTTGTAGATTTAGTTTTAAAATGAAAAACTATGTAATATACTTTAAAAATACTACAAAACAAAAAGTACCACTTTTATATGAAAGGAACCTGAAAGCAGACTTTGTAAAAAGCTAATTCCTGGTCTTTCAACTAGTTCAGTGCTTTCCAATGACCAAGCCAAATATCCCTAAACAATATGGGGAAATATTTGAGTATTCAGAAAGGAGAAAAATATCACAAGGTTTCATGACCTCTTGAAATCAGATGGATGAGGTTCAAAGTCTAGTTCTGACACTTGGTTCATTCATCCAATCCTACTTAGTGACCGGGTGTGGAGAGGAATCTTTTAGAGGTGACATTCTGAGATCTGAAAGCCTTGTGAAGATCTGAGTTACAGACAGAGGGAAGTACTAGAAGCAAGGACAAGTGCTGAGTATTCAAGTAATAGAAAGTTCTGTAAGACCGCAACTTAGTGAGCTAGGTGGTTGAAAAGTAAGGTTGGAGAGGCAGAATGATCTATAGGATTTTTAGGGTAGGATGAATTATATTCATTGTGTAATAAAGAGCCTTTGAAAGGTTCTAAGTAGAAACATTTTGGTTTACATTTTTTAAAAATAATGGCAGCTGCCCTGGCTGGGTGGCTTAGTTGATTGGAGTGTCACCCCATACACCTAAAGGTTGTGGGTTCGATTCCCAATCAGGGTACATATCTAGGTTATGGGTTCAATCCCTGGTCAGGTGGGAACAGGAGGCACCGATGGGTGTTTCTCTCTCTCAAATCAGATTCTCAGATGAGGATAAAAAAAAAGGTAAAGAATCATGGCAGCTGTGGAAAATGGATTGTAGGAAGGTACAAGTGGCAGCAGGGAGGCTAGTTAGAAATGTGTATCAGAAAATTCCAGAGTTGGGTACTTGAGACTGGATGGCCATAGTGGAAATGAAGATAAATGAACAGATATGAGATCTGTTAAGGAGGGTAAGTGAAGTCAAGTCAGCAGAGCTTGCTGATGTGTTAGGTGTGGACAATGAAGGAAACTGGAGTAAAAAATACCCTAGGGTTCAAAGTTTTAAGATCTAAGCTATAAAGTGTCATTTGCCAAGTTGGAGAAAACTAAGGAAGTTAACTCTTTCCTCATCTATAAAACAGGGGTGAGAAAATAAAACTGAACTAAACTTATGACACAGTCCCTGTCACATGTGGTCTAATCAACAGAATCTACAGAAGTCTAATTACCACATTATCTAAGTCAAATCCCATAATGTCCTTCCCACTGTATATCATGAACATTTTATAAGTAGCAAAATTTACCCCAGATAGATGTATGCATTTCAGATTATATATTTGTCCTAGGAATGAGCTCGTTTCAAATGAAAATCCTTGCTCAGCCTTTTGACTAGCTTTTTCGACCTAGAACGTTCAATTAGTCTTTCATTTTCTCTAAAACGAAGCTATTAATATCTACCTCCTGGAGTTGGTAGATTCAACATGCTGCATTTTTTACACCTTTCAGTAAGAGTACAATCATGAAAAAGACATTATTAGCTAACTTTCAAAAGGTAACCTATTTAACTTTTCACTATAAATCTGACACTCATTAGTTAAAAATCTTTGCAGCTATTCCAATGTTAAATAACTAAGTTCTACAATCTCCAGTACCCGTAAGACAGCCACCATGTGCCCAACGCTAGGCCTGGCTGTTCCAAAATTTAAGAGAGGCCCAAACCTTGCTACCATTACCTGCCTATCAGCCATAATCCCTAAGAGAAAATTTAAAAAATGTTGGAACTCAATAAATTTTAAAATTTCATTTCCCCGAATTTATAAACAGGGAAAGAATTCAAGAGGACTGCAAACATTCTCTTTAGGAGTAAGATGGTAAAGAGACAATTGCAATTAAACAACCAAAAAACTTAAAGCCATCAAGCTTCAACATTTCACAAGGGAGCCATCTGATCTGTAAAAATTAAGTATTTTTTTTCCCTTTCTCTCTCTCCTATTCCAGATTCCTTTTCTAGAGAAATGGGCATCTTCCAGAGATCACCAAATATCACACTATCAAATTGCTACTTAAAAAACGTTGGTAATTTCTAAGTTAAAATAAGTGCATTTCCATCTCTTTTAGAGACAGCAACAAAGAGAATAAAAACAAGCATTTATCTGGGCGCCTTCCATTCTATCCAAGTTTGGAATAAAAACCTAGTGTTTCAGGAGTACAGGTTAAAAAAAAAAACCCCAAACTCTTCAGTTCTCACAAAATCAGCTCAAAATGGCCAAATCCATGGTTTTGTGCTAAAAACTAGTGTGATTTTTTTCCCCCTCCTTCTCTCCCTTTGATTCTGGGCCTTGAGACTGAGTTACTGGGTAAAGAAAAAAAAAGAGAGAAATTGAACGTTTTTGCTTGGACACCCCTGGAGAACTTGGTTCCTTGAGGGGGGTCCCTGTATTTGGCGGGAATGGGTGGGGGAGACCCCGGAGATGCTGGGGGGCGGCGGGGGCCCCCGAGGGCGCGGGCCAGTGGTGGTGGAGGCGGGAGATAACCGCGAGCAGGATC
>NW_006298040.1:560026-560303 GCF_000327345.1 Myotis davidii
GGAGCTGGAGCGGGAGCTGGAGCTGGAGCTGGAGGGGGAACAGCTGCAGGCACGCCGGCTCATGGCAGTGGCAGCGGGTCCTCCTCAGGTGCGCGACCTGCCACCACGCGAGGAGCGGGATGCAGCCGCACCGAGCTCTTATCTCCTAAAAGGCGCCAGCTGGTACTTTTAAAATCTTTGAATTTGGTGCCCAAATTCGCACAGCCCAATGGGACGCGCCGCTTGCACGCGCGTCCCAATAGGAAGGCGGTGGGCGGGGCCGCCCTCACCCAACTCC
>NW_006298040.1:560402-560726 GCF_000327345.1 Myotis davidii
GTTTGAAAGAACTTTGTTCTCAATTCGCCAAGAAACGTAACCAAAATTGTGAACATTCGCAGTATTCTCCTCATGTTACTGCTTTCTACCTGAAATCTCGGTGATTCAACAAGGCCGTAAAGTTAGGTACTGCTCTATATACTTGTATTTCATGTGTCTCCAGCCATTCTCCTGTGCGGGAGGTCTGTGAACGGCGCCTCTGGTCGTCCGGGAACGCAGACTTTCCGGAAGACGAGCCCTCCCCCCAGCCCTCCTCAGCCCGCCTCTCTAGGATTTGGGCGCGCTCCACTCTCCCTCCTGCCTTCGCCCCGCCTCCGGCCCAGC
>NW_006298040.1:560969-566851 GCF_000327345.1 Myotis davidii
TTGTCCTGGCCCTGAGCTTTTTAAACTTGTATCTAGGTTTTTTTTGTTTTTCTTTCCTGCGAGGGCCGAGCGCGAGAGACAGTAATCCTGCTCCCAAGTCATAGCCCCCGGGAGTGGTGATGGCCACGCGCGGGCCGCGGCTCCGGCCGGCGTGGTTTCCGCGGATGGCGGTATCCTTCTGAACCCTCTGACTGTGGGAATCTGGGCCTGGCTAGTCCGTGCTAATTGTCGCTGTGAGTGTGTCCTGACGCAGGGACAGTGCCCTCCCCGGACTCCGCCCCGCGGCCGCGCGAGGAGGCCACATCATAACCTCAACGTCCGAATCCTTGTTTTGCAGTTTTAGTGGGTTTTTTGGTTGTTTTTTGTTGTTGTTTTTGCTTTTCTGCAGCCTCAGGGAGAGTTAGTACTTGGCTTCCAGTAAGCGCTCCGTTAAGTCCGTGGCAAATCCCGAGAGAGGCAGGGTGGGGAGGCATCTGGCTGAGAGTCAGGCCATTGCAGGGTGGGGCCGTGTTTATGGAAAATTTTGATAATTAGTGCATCCTCGTTCAGCGGTTCTCAACCTGTGGGTCGCGACCCCTTTGGGGGTCGAACGACCCTTTCACGGGGGTCGCCTAAATACATCCTGCATATCAGCTATTTACATTACGATTCATAACAGTAGCAACATTACAGTTAAGTAGCAACGAAAATAATTTTATGATTGGGTCACAACATGAGGAACTGTATTTAAAGGGCCAGAAGGTTGAGAACCACTACATTAGACCATCAGTTGATTTCTCAATAGAAACATTTCAGGCCAGAAGAGAGTGGTATGAAGTAGTTAAAGTATTAATTACCCGCCTGGCAGTTAAGAGGTTTTATTCCCTCCCTAACTTCAGGGGAAAATCTCTACCTGGGGAAACAACCTTTCTTGGAGAGGTGACCTTGGTTAAAACACATAGTGCCAAGAAGGTGAGCAAATATATTAAGAACAGTATGCCATATATGCCAGGTCCCTTGAAACAGCAAGGATGGACCGGCTCCCAGCACTGTCCTAGTTCTTTGCATACATTTTATTTTTTTTTAGAATGTCGTGTTGAGTTAGTATTTTTCTTGGTTACTGAAAATTTGGCATCTCCTTGTTTTGTTTTTTAATTTAAAGTGGGAGAGTTTCTTAGTGAAGCGTTTATTAGGGGGAGAGAGTGAAGGCGGAGCAGTTGGGCATCCCCTTAAATTCTGCACCTTTAGTCATGTGTCTCCCATTACATGCCTGGCCCTGGTGCGAGGGCGGGAGGTGCAGGTGGAAAAGAAGTTCAAGTTCTGGCCTTCGGGGAGCTGACATAGTCAGCATCGGTCAGGACTGTTGAGTTTCTAGGTGTAAAATGAGCTGCAGAGGGAACTGCCTTTGTTCTTCCTGCAAATTCTTACTGTCTGCCACCTCTGAGACTGTCGGGATTGAGTGAAAATAATTGGGACGTGGTACCTGTCCGCGTGCTTACTGTCCGGGCCTGCCCCCTAATAGACACGAAATGCTCAGTAGATAGTCTTTGAGTAAGAGCATCATGGGATACAAGGGGGAGGACATAGCACATATAAGACACAGCTATAATGGAACGTCGGGGAGTCGAACACATCTAGTTGTAGGACTCCTTATAGAACGGTGGGTTACTTGTACGACAGGGTTTCTCGGCCTCCGCACAGCTGACAGTTTGGGCCAGATGCTTCTGTTGCGGGCCGGGCTGCCCTGCGCAGTGTAGGGTGTTCGGCAGCATTCCTTAGCCTGTACTCCCTGTGTAGCCAGCTGTCTCCAAACATCGCCAGATGTTCCTTATGGGGTGAGAAAGCCTGTTGGCAAGAACCACTAGTGTAGAGTGGAAAGGAAGGAAGCCTTCCATGGCGTAAGAAACAAAATCAGGGCAAGCTTAAGCCAGGTGCGTTTATTTGTAAACAAAAATATGCAGTTTGGTATGACGTACGGGGTGGTGTGTAAAGTGGGCTACTTTGAAATGATGCTGGATACAGATACGGACATCCACACGCTTAAGAATCAGTTGTTTCTTAAGGGAGGCAGTGGGAACCTGCCAGCTCTGACCCAGGGAAATTTTGTCATCAAATGAGCTGGAGCCACACCCTCTCCCACTGGCCTGCCTTGACCCCTTGGGGAAGGGAAGCCCCTTCCAACGGTGTTCTATCCTTGGACAACCTCAGTCCTAGTGTATGAGTGCTCCCCAATAGCTGATCCCATTATCAGCTAAAACATTTGATCAAAATTACCCCATTAAAAGTAATGGTATGGCCTGGCCAGTGTGGTTCAGTTGGTTGAGCATCACCCCAGCACCAGGAGGCTGCAGATTGGATTCCCAGTCAGGGCACATGGCCTGGTTGCCTGCTCAACCCCCAGTAAGGGGTGTGCTGAGGCAGCCAATGGATATTTCTCTCATTGATGTTTCTATATCTCTCTCCCTCTCCTTTCCTCTCTAAAATCAGTAAAAACACTCAAAAAAATGTAATGGTATGGTTTCTGTTTTCTGACTAGACCTTAACTAATACAGTATTTACTGTCATATTTCTACTATATGTTTGAAGTGTTTTATAATAAACCAATTTTGGATCAGTCATTAAATATCTTACATAAAACAATGACTTTCCTTTGTCTATTTCTTTTAAGGGGTCCAAAATACATAACCAGAGCCATGATTATATTGTATGTATATTTTTACTAATACATTTTGAGAGATTTATTTACATAAACTCTTAAAAATATGCATATTGCTCCTGTTAACTCATGTTTCAAGACAATATTGGTGATTATTTACACACAATCTGATTTGCTGTAGTAGAATTTTTCGTTAGTTGTCAAAGTCTTTAATAACAAATCAATTTAAAGTTTTTTGGAAATAATTTCTACTAACGATTCATAATCCGCATAGTCTTTCAATGACTGTACAAGTTCATCCAGGAGGTACTCTCCTTGCATAAACGTTTCAAGATCATGAAGTGACGTGTTTATTCTGTGATCTGTGACACGATTCTGTGGAAAATTGTATGTCCTTATTTTCTCTGACCTTCCTTTACTTCCAATCTATACATACATAAAAAAAGATATGAGATACAGTTAAATTCAGGGCAACTAAACCTACAAATTTCACATAACTGGAAATTAAGCTCTTGCTTTATAATCTGAAACATAATGTAAGAAGCAAGTTTTAACCTGACTCCTCAAATAACATGGGAACAGAGAAAAAATAACAGGGGCTTTACAGGCAGACAAATTAGTATTTGAATCCTGTGCCACTTCAGTGTTCTAGGACTTGAGGCAATTTATTTCAACTTTAGTTTCCCCATCTGTAAAATACAAGTAATACCTACTACACAGTGATGATGTGTACATAAAAGGTGGCACAGTGATACTCAAATGGTAACTATATATAATCTCTGTGAATTTAGTTATCTTCAATGATGACAAAGTGATGTATTTCCCATTAATACAGTATGAGTAAAATGTCTCTGTAGTTAAATAATAGGAAGAAAGTTCAGTTCGCTTTCCATCTTCCATAATTTTCAGAATGGAGACGCCATATATCTATCTGTTTTTAGTTAAGTGACTGAAAGTCTGAGAAAAACGCCCTTGAACACAGAAGCAGAGCATAGGTATAAGATTACTATAAAAACAGAATTAAATGTTTATCCTTTAAAAGTATTTTCATTTCAGTTTTACCTGAATCTTTCTAGCATTGTATCTTTTATTTGTTTCTTCTTCAAGCTGCATGCTGTACAGTTTTGCACGTAACTTTTTCATAGCCATCTCTTTATTTTTCAGTTGAGATCTCTCTTGTTGGCATTCAGAAACAACACCTGAATAGTGTTATGAGAATCGAAGAGTTTTAATTAAAAAAAATTATCTTCATTTTATTATTAAGGAATACTTTTCCTTCTCATCCTTTTTCGTCTTCCTTTATGAGGAGAAAAATAGGATTCTAATATAAAAGGAAGACTGAAACAACTTATAGTTATCAGAAAACTCAAAATTTAAGTGTGAACTAGAGCACAAAGTATTTCCATTTTGAAGGCATACATACTACACAATAAAAATTAAGACCCTGAGACATGCATCTCACCACTCCAACTGCTCCGAAGCTGGCAATGGAGGGACCTATGAAGATCGGACCTTTACATTTTGCCCAGCGGGAGCTGGGACACCTACTGCTGAGACATAGAACTATTCTATTCTTTTGGGAAGAAAGTCACAGATGGGGACCTTTATACTTTGGGACCCATCGTCTGGAAAAAGGATGCAGGGATGATTTTTCTAAAGGTTGCAGTAACGTCCTGTGGTGAATGTCCGATTTTTACCAGGTGTTTTAGTTATTGTCTTTAAGTATCTAATAATTACAATATGAATTGTTCTGATAATTTCGCCCTCCCTGAAAGTAATGGACATACTACCAGCTGCTGGCTGGTTAGTTTCTGATTTGTGAAGTAACTATTTATTCATATATTCCTGCAAACAGCGCACGCGCGGGCGGGGGGGTGGGGGGGGTGGTTATTTCTTGGGATGAACGACCATCTTTATGCTCCAGAAACATCACATGATCCAAACCAAAAGAGACCTTCTCACAGCCGTGGCACCAGATTGCAACAAAGATCTCCATCTGCGTAGAGCCATGCTGAATATACTGCTTTAACCATTTTTGTTACGCTAGTAGTGGGGCTCCCTTAATGTAGAAGTGACCTGGCTGGCTTGTAGCATGGTAAAAGCCCTGAATGCCACTACTAGACTTACATATGGGCTAAATCAAGAGCTGAGCCAGATCAGGGAGGCAGTTCCAGAGAATCAGGCAGCAATAGATTATTTGCTCTTGTGGCACAAATGTTAGGGGCAAAAATAGAACATTGGGGACTAGCTATGCTTATGGGAAATATTAATCATGTTCTGTTAACCATGATTGCCTTATTCTGATTTAAGAAAGGATATTCTAGCCGAAACCGGTTTGGCTCAGTGGATGGAGCGTCGGCCTGCGGACTGAAGGGTCCCGGGTTCGATTCCGGTCAAGGGCATGTACCTGGGTTGCGGGCGCGTCCCCAGTGGGGAGTGTGCAGGAAGCAGCTAATCGATATTTCTCTCTCATCGATGTTTCTGGCTCTCTATCTCTCTCCCTTCCTCTCTGCAAAAAATCAATAAAATACATTAAAAAAAAAGAAAAAAAAAAAAGAAAGGATATTCTAGCCTGGCTGGGAGTTAGAAACCCAGGGAGTCACCCTTGGGATGACATCCATTCTCATTGAAGAACTGCCTATTATCATGGAGAGATCACCAACCTAGTTGCCAAAACAATGGTGTCCCGCCCCAGCCTGCAGAGCCTACTTCCCCATATAATCTTGGTCCCACCCTATCTAAGCAGCTGGTTTGGAGAGTTTGCAGAGCAGATTTTTGTGGATGACCTGCTGCTCCCCCATGCTGCCAGCAGTATTGGAATAAATGCTCAAATATGATTAAAAAATTTATAATTTAATATTATGAATTGTTCTGATAATTTCGCCCTCCCTGAAAGTAATGGACATACTACCAGCTGCTGGCTGGTTAGTTTCTGATTTGTGAAGTAACTATTTATTCATATATTCCTGCAAACAGCGCACGCGCGGGCGGGGGGGGGGGGGGGGGGGGGGCAAACCTGCACCCAAGAACATGCCCTTGACCAGGAATTGAACCTGCAAGCCTACAGTGTGCCCACTGATGCTCTAACCTCAGGCCAGATGGAGAAGCCCTGTTCCCCTCTCCCTTCTCTCTTTCTCACTGCTTATTCTGGAGGCAGGTAGCTGCCAAGTTATGAGGACATTTAATAGCCTATTGAGAAGCCATATACTGTAAGGAACTAAGGCCTCCTGCCAACAGCCAGGAGGGC
>NW_006298040.1:566914-574959 GCF_000327345.1 Myotis davidii
TGTGACTTCCTTGGTTAAGTTTATTCCTATGGCTGAAACTGGTTTGGCTCATTGGATAGAGCATCGGTCTGCGGACTGAAGGGTCCCAGGTTCGATTCCGGTCAAGTGCATGTACCTGGGTTGCGGGCGCGTCCCCAGTGGGGAGTGTGCAGGAAGCAGCTAATCGATATTTCTCATCGATGTTTCTGGCTCTCTATCTCTCTCCCTTCCTCTCTGCAAAAAATCAATAAAATACATTAAAAAAAAAGAAAAAAAAAAAAGAAAGGATATTCTAGCCTGGCTGGGAGTTAGAAACCCAGGGAGTCACCCTTGGGATGACATCCATTCTCATTGAAGAACTGCCTATTATCATGGAGAGATCACCAACCTAGTTGCCCAAACAATGGGGGTCCCGCCCCGCCTGCAGAGCCTACTTCCCCATATAATCTTGGTCCCACCCTATCTAAGCAGCTGGTTTGGAGAGTTTGCAGAGCAGATTTTTGTGGATGACCTGCTGCTCCCCCATGCTGCCAGCAGTATTGGAATAAATGCTCAAATATGATTAAAAAATTTATAATTTAATATGGATTGCTTTTTCATACCCTCAACGAGGTATCAATTTTTAAAAATCTCATCATAGAAACAAATATATTAAAAAGTTAATCCCATTACCAGAGATCATCACTATTCATGTTTTTAATATTTCCATCCATTTTTCTCTATTCTAGTTTATATACTATGTATTACGTAAGACATCGTCTTAAGGTTTAACATGAGAAGTTCTGCATATTTAAGAAAAGAAAAATACATCAAATTATCTTCCCATCAACCACTACTAGTCAATGGTATTTATACCTGTTTGAGATAGGTCACTGTAAGAGAGTCTTGTGTTCTCTTTCTAGATAACTCAGGTTTGCTCATCATCTGCTCTTTATCACAAGTGAATCACTACAGTTCTACCTAACAGGATACTGCAGGCCCAAGAAGTATTTATATAGCTCCACTGCTTAACTATCTAGACCAGGGCTCCTCAAACTTTTTAAACAGGGGGCCAGTTCACTGTTCCTCAGACCGTTGGAGGGCCGGACTATAGTTTAAAAAAAACTACGAACAAATTCCTATGCACACCGCACATATCTTATCTTGAAGTAAAAAAACAAAACGGGAACAAATACAATATTTGTATTTGCATGTGGCCCGCGGGCCTTAGTTTGAGGACCCCTGATCTAGACTCAGAACCCCTGGTGGTCTGTGGATGAACTTAATTGAAAGAAGACCCTGAAATTATATGGAAAACTTTGTATACATGTATGTTTCCAGGTAGGGGATCCAAGCTTTCATTTCCTCAAAAGAATCCATGGCCTTCTCCCTTCAAAAACTAAAAACTAGTGATTTAGAGCATCCTATATAATAAAAGTGTAATATGCAAATCGACCAAATGGTGGAACAACTGGTTGCTACGACATGCACTGACCACCAGGGACAGATGCTCAATGCAGGAGCTGCCCCCTGGTGTTCAGTGCGCTCCCACAGGGAGAGCGTTGCTCAGCCAGAAGCCGTGCTCAAAGCCCAGCGGAGGTGGTGGGAGCCTCTTCGCCTGAGGCAGTGCTAAGGAGCAGCAAGCAAGGCTCACGGCTGGCGAGCAAAGCGGTGGTGTCGGGAGCTTCTGCCACCTGTGCTGCAGGCAGGCGGTAAGGAACGAGGGGTCCCGGACTGCGAGAGCCCCAGACTGCGAGAGGGCACAGGCTAGGCTAAAGGACACCCCACCCGCCCAGTGCACTAGTCCCATGCACTGAGCCTCTAGTTTTTTTATAAAGAAGAATCCATGATAATGACTGTATTGTGGGGATTTTTAAAATAGTAATATCTATTCAATATAAATTTGAGAAGGCTACCTGGAAGGGCTATCCACACCTTCTTGTCATTGTCACTAATATGGAAACTCCTTGGGTTTAGATCCATCCCTTAATCTTCCTGGCTTTGCAACTACCCTGCAGAGTTTCAGCCAAGGAGTCTAAATAAATCAAGTATTTAATAACAATCCTTAGTACAGATTCCTCTGGTAATTGAGGATCTATTTCAGTGAAAAATTAAGTCATTCAGAATTTGATTTCTTTCTTCAATGTTTTGTGTTTAAGAAATACATACCCGTTGGAAGATGAACTATCCGGACAGCACTGTCGGTGGTATTCACATGCTGCCCCCCAGCTCCACTGGCTCGCTTAGCATCAATTCTCAAGTCTTTAGGATTAATCACTAGATTAATCTGTACATAAGAGAGAAATTTGGGATTAAAAGTATTACATATATGAACTCTTTAAAAGAAATAGCCATAAATATAAATATGTATAGAACTTATGAAATTTAGAAGGTTTAATTTTAATAGAAGGTAGTTAGAAGGATACCTTCTTTTAAACTTTTCATTTTGGAAGAGTAGCAGATCAAAATACTATAAAAACAAAATACTATAAAAACCCTAATCCTCAGAAACTGGACTTCTCTATAAATTATCCTCTTTTTATCACATGAACAGCAGAACTTATATTATTAGAAATGTAAGTATTTGAGCTGAAATGAGATTTTGCCAAATATTGACTTTGGCAGAGGGAAAAAACAATGCTAGCTTAGGAACTATGGGAAAGGCTTATTTTGTTTAATTAAAGGAGGACTTGAGTATTTTTGGAGGCAGAGGAGAGGCAAAGGGAAATTGCCAAGCCAAGATTCAAGTCATAGACACTGGGATCTGATGTCAGGCTAATGCTCTGTTCTGGGAATCACCACCAGAAGCACTAGATTAAAGAAACTGTTTCATGAATAACCGTGGACCACTCTGCAACATGTCTACAACCCTACCAGTAAGAATCCTACCAGCCATAGGCCCTCCCTTTCTCCCTACAAGTTGCTAGAAGAATTAGATGATACATGGACCTCAGTTTCCACCTTTTCCGGAAAACTCTCTTCCATCCCCAAGATGCTTGAATCAAAGTGATTGGTACCTACATAAGGCTCCTGTTACAGTCAAATAGCACTCCTGCGCCCTCCCCCCCAAATTAATAAAGCGAAAGCCTTAATTAAACTTCCTTCTCAAATCATACCTACTTCATTTTGAAGGACAAGTCAAATACTTATTTTCAGCAAAAGGAATGTAAGTGAAACAACATCCTAAGTTATTTTATAAATATTATATAAACAAATTTCTTTATGAGAAGAAAGTATACTCGTTGTGAACACTAAGAATATGTTCCATTTTAATATGACTGGGTTATAAAATAGTAATTGTCAAATTGTAACCTTATTAAAACAGGATTCTTGCTATTGATACTCTGAGAACCAATCAACACAAAGCAAAAATCATTAGTCTTAAACCCTAATTAAATTAGGTTAATACTGCCGAAACCGGTTTGGCTCAGTGGATAGAGCGTCAGCCTGCGGACTGAAAGGTCCCAGGTGCGATTCCGGTCAGGGGCGTGTGCCTGGGTTGCGGGCATATCCCCAGTGGGGGATGTGCAGGAGGCAGCTGATCGATGTTTCTCTCTCATCGATGTTTCTGACTCTCTGTCTCTCTCCCTTCCTCTCTGTAAGAAATCAATAAAATATATTAAAAAAAAAAAAAAATTAGGTTAATACTATTTCTCCTGCAGGGATGGTCTCAATATAACTACTTTAAACTTCACAGTAGAGAAAAATTAATAGGCAATGCACAAATTGATGACTGATACTCTTTAATTCTTCCCATCTATAATAAAAGCGTAATATGCTAATTAGACCGGAATACCTTACGGACGAAGCCGGGGCTGCGAGGGAAGCCCAGGTGCTTGCCGGCGGCTGGAGGGAAGCCGGTGCCAGCAGCCGGGGAAAGCAAGGCCTACTCTTGCATGAATTTCATGCACTGGGCCTCTAGTCCTATCCTATATAATAAAAGGCTAATATGCACATTGACAGAAAGGAGATTGACCAGTCACTATGATGCACACTGACCACCAGGAGGCAGATGTTCAACGCAGGAGCTGCCCCCTGATCGTCAGTACACTCCCACAGGGGGAGCACTGCTCAGCCAGAAGCCCTGAGCTGGGTTCACGGCTGGCGAGCACAGCGGTGGTGACGGGAGCGCTACAGATGTCCGACTGACGGCTTAGGCCCACTCCCCGTGCACTGGGCCTCTAGTTTGTTATAAAATCATACTTTTTGGACTGAGATACCACATTCTCAAAAATAACTCAAAAAATGTGATAAAGGCCAAATACAGCAAGGAGATGCACAATTCAGTCAAGTGAGTGTTCCTCTGGGACAAAGCACTGTGCCAGGCCCACGTTCCCAGAAGGGGCACTGTGATGCCTTACCTCAGTGGGTAGGGGTAATATTGCCACAGTCATGGTGCTGGTGTGAATGCGGCCTTGCTTCTCCGTCTTTGGCACTCTCTGTACTCTGTGCACACCCCCTTCAAACTTCATGTGCTTATAGGCCTCTGAACCCCCAATGCTGGCAGAGGCATGTCGAAGCCCACCTTCAAAATATTGGGAAAACAGAATTCTTTTTTAATTCTTATCATTTATTAACATTTGACCATCACTTCTACCATCTTGAGACATATTTTAAAAAGCTACAAAACAACTTTTAAATGGTAAAATATACCGAAAAACTTAAACAAGTCCATAATGGTGTTTTTAATATGTAATATATTTATTGCTAATTATTAAACCTAAAGCATTTATGGTGTTAACTGACTCAACACGTCTAAAATACCACTTTTAAATTCTTTTTTAAAATATATTTTATTGTTTTTTTACAGAGAGGAAAGGAGAGAGATAGAGAGTTAGAAACATCGATGAGAGAGAAACATCAATCAGCTGCCTCCTGCACATCTCCCACTGGGGATGTGCCTGCAACCCAGGTACATGCCCTCGACCGGAACTGAACCTGGGACCTTTCAGTCCGCAGGCTGATGCTCTATCCACTGAACCAAACCGATTTTGGCTAAAATACCACTTTTAAAAGACAGTCACTCAGTGGTTAGTATTGACTAACATTTTTTAGGCCCTTGGTATATTTGCATTCAAACTTATTTAGGTAAATGATGAGCATAAAACTACTTAAGCATCCTTACAAATAAATTTGAAAGCCTAGTCTTTCCAACCCTTTTCTTAGGACACACGTAGATAAATCTACACTTTTCCCCAAACGAATTAAACAGTTCACTGACCTATTTCACTTGGAAAATATTCCAGGGTTTCAAAATGCCATCTTTTAAAAGCAGCATATTGCTGATACATATCAAACATCTCTGAAGTAAACAACATTGCCTCCTGACCCCCAACTCCTGCAGTTACCTCCAGGATCAAATCATTTTCATCTGTTTCTTCTGAGGGAACCAAAAGTAAGATAATCTGTAAATAAAAAAATATCACCCCTTCTATAATAAATCATTACTTAAAACTCTGAGAAAGAGGCAAATGGTTAGAAGCAGGATTTAAATATTTAATTTACTTAAAGTTTCTCTAAGCAAACTTAATACTGCTGATTACTTCCAACCATCTTGCCAATTGGAACCGTAAAAGCATAATTTCTAAAAAACATTAATATTGCCACCTATGTTATAAATGTTATAACGTCCAGCTAGCACTTACAGGTTTGTTTTTTTGGTGTTCATGTATACTTTACATCACTTCTCTATTCAGTGAATGATTAAGTACCTGCTGTGAGTAGGACATTATTGTGTGAAGAAAGCAAAAGAACCTATCCTTTTGAAATGTGCAACCTAGCATGATAGGAAAAAAAAAAATGCATTTTTAAAAAATCTTTAAGTGGAAAAGAAACTTGCAATTTCGGAAGTGAAAGGCCCTTCGAAGACCTGGTCCAATTCCCTCATTTTACATGTAATGGAAAATGAGGCTAACAGAGGTTAAATGATTAGTTAGATCTTCTACTCATAGTCTACCCCACCCTCATCTTTTAAATAAGCAAATGAGAGGATACAGAATAACAATATTCTGTTCTAGCAAATCCTATTCATGTAACATTCATCCTTGTGCCAGAGCTTTATAAATCCTTTTAGTATGCTAAAAATAGGACCACAGGGAGTACCTTTTTCCGGCTTTAAAAAACAGTTTATATTTCTAAATACTAACAAACTAATTAAGTCCTAAGTTGTTTTTATTAACATCTCATAAAAGTCTTTAGAAATAATAGTACTAATGCTACTTTATTCTTTGTATAAATACTATACCTGATGCTTCAATTGAGCTATTTCTTTTTGACAGGAAGCTATTTCATTCTCTGCAAGTTTCCTTAGGTCTTCATTTTCATCTAAGAGATAAAGGCAATAGTAGGTTAAGTTTTCCTTAATTAGTGCTAAATTGCCAACAGAATTTAAGGAAATAACTTTGTTATTGTAGCTGAAGGGAAAAATAAAATGTCTTTCTTGTCCTTTTAACAACTGTCATTAATTAAAAATAGTGTTTTATGCATTCGTTTTCATAAACATGTAGCTTTAAAAAATATTTTGCTGATGAAAAAAGAAAGCATAAATAAAAGGTAATCTATATAAAGAAGCTTTTGAACTTCGTTATAATTCTACCTCCATGAAATATTCGTATTAACAAATATTCTTTTAGTTTCTCTTAAATCACTTAATTTGGTCCCTGCTTAACTCTGACCTTGACTGTTGCATGAGCCTTCACACTGCTGTCCATGTCACCTTCACCCTCATTCCAGGCTGACTTCTAAGCTACCACAAATCCAGCTTCCTAACCCACAAACCTATTTTGACCATTCACTCCCCAGTCTAAAAACTTCTCCTGGCTCCCTTCTGCCAACAGGATAAAATCAACCTTTTTACATTAGTATTTGATGGTCCCCTTACAACCTGCCAGCTCCCACAATCTCTCACTTCTCCCTTGGTTTAAGGAAGAGTTCGGGGATTAAAAGCATGAGATCTGGAGTCATTCCAATCCCAACTCCACTCCTGAAAAGCTGTGTAATGTGAGTGCTCATTTCACCTCTATGCTTCAGGTTCCCCTTCTCTCACAGGAGGCTAACGGTACCCACTGTATAGTTTGTTATATGAACTGGATGAGTTAATACCTCAAGAAAGCTAAGCAAAGCCTGGAGTATGTATGGTAAAGGATCCATAAAGGTTGAACTACATTATATCCTCTAAGGGTGGGCCGTTTATTCTTTTTATTTTAAATTGATCTTCATTGTGAAAGTATTACAGATGTCCCCGTTTTCCCCCATGAACCCCCTCCACCTCACACTCCCCACGCCTCTCCGCTAGGCCCCCCAGGCCTTTGCCACACCCTTGTCTGTGTCCATGGATTATGCACACAGGCCTTCCCAAGAAGTTCTCCTTGCTCTACTGGGTCCATTCAGATATCTGCTGTTTTCACTTTTTAGCTGTATTATAATTAATTCTCTTTCCCCCAGTAACACCGTGACACACACACCCCGTCCCCCGGAGCCCTGCTACCCAGTGAACTGCCCATGAACCAGTCAGTAGCCTGGCATGCCTGAGAGCTTCTAGAAAGGCAGAAACTTAAGCTCCACCCAGGTCTGAATGCATGCTAGTCACTTGAGAAACTTGTTAAAAGCACACAATTCTCAGATTCGGAGTCCTATGTCTCCGTTTACCAGGCCCCGCCCCTGACACCTCTGCAGGTGGTCCTTTTACCGCACTTTGAGAAACGCGGCGGGGGCTGCGTCAATGGCACACAAGGGCTCAAAGAGGAGGGGTTTGGCTCCAAACGCACTTCACGACGCCTTGGCCTCTGCTCCAAACCAAAAAGGGCTGCAACTAAGTGAAGAGCTTCAACCTCGGGGACAGTGCAGACACCCGGCCAGCGGCTCGGTGGGAAATGCCGACGGAGCGTCAGGAGCATGCTTGGCATCCCGATTCCTCGGGCGCGGCCCTTACCGTGCAGCAAGGGCTCGGTCTCCCGCAGCTCCCGCTCCTTCTCGCTCAGCAGTTTGGCCGCGGCCAGCAGCTCGGGCCCCCTGGGGGCCTGCAACTGGGATTGAGACTCCGCCTGGCGCTCCAGGAAGGTGCGCAAGGGCCCGCCGCGGGCGAACAG
>NW_006298040.1:575038-595265 GCF_000327345.1 Myotis davidii
GACCGCATCGCTGAGCCGACACTGCCCCGGCGGACCAAGACCGGAAGTTCCCTCCCTCCCGAGTCTCGCGACAGCGCGCGGGGTTTGGCAATAGGGGCGCGAGCTGACCGAGCCCGGCCCAGGACACCCGCCGGGTTTAAAGGGCCTCCCGGAGCTTCCGGCCAAATCTTTAAATGCCGCAATATTCTCAGAGGCCGGAAGTTGAGGGCGCGGAACGGAAGTTGGTGGGGGTGGGTCCCGGAGACCTTGAGCCCCTCCTCTGACGCTGGGTTGTAAACGCCTCCTTGAACTTGGCTGGCGGGGCGGTTGAGCAGGTCAGCGAGGGGGAAGTCGCAGGTCGCCACTCGGTCTTCTGACGTCGAGGGTTTGCTTCCCATGCCCCGCGCGAGGGTTTTCTGGCAGCGCATGGGGCGCAGTCTCCTGTTCGCACCGAGGCTGAGGTCACCGCGAAGGAAGCGCCCGGGCCAGCCTGGCCTTTCGTTTCAAAGATGGAATTGTTTGGAAAGAGGGCGAGAGCTGACCTTTTTTGGGGTTTTTTTTGTCCGTCGGTGGATGAGGCTCATACTAATTAGGACATGGCTGGAGTGCTGGAAGGCAACCAAGGAGCGATTTCGCAAAATCTTCTTCCCGGTCCCTTATCGGCCTTGGAGCTTGCTCCCGGAGGCCTTCCTTCCTCGCCCGTCTCCTGCGGCCCGTTCACACTTACTCCTCAGCTGCTTTGTAAAGAGGTTGTGATGCCTGGTTCCAGTCAACCACAGGGAACAGCCTCCGGAGCCTGACCCCGTGGCCTGTTCCCAACCTCCCCTGCCCCCCCCCCCAAAAAACACCCTAAAAAACACAACAAAACTCTAATAGCGGGTGGGAATGCGGAAGGTGAATTGATGTAATGCTTTTCATTATTCAAAAGACCATTTGCACAGCCCACCGGAGGAGTGGCTATAAGGGGGAAATACCCTCCGGGGCTCCACGATCTCATACTAAAGGAGCTCGCATGGCCTCTGTGCATTCCTTAGCTCCACATACAAATGCAATGTGACTGGAAGAATGAGATGCACCTCCAAGTACAAGGCAAAAAGAGGTTTTGCTACTTCAAAGCTCCAACTAATCACATCTCAGTTTGAATGTGCATTCCAGCCACACTATAAAATCGTTTTCCTTTAAATTAGTGGTTGAAATCCATATTAATTCTGGTCCGATGCACAACAGGACTGATCAAATTGTTTATATCTCTATTAGGAACAGTTATTTCCCAAGTCAAAACTTTGAGTTCTTTTTTTAACCACAGAAATGGTGGGAGTCATTTGAACTCAACATGATAAATCTCTCAGCTAAATTCTCAAAACAAGTCATTTCGAGAATATACTTTTATTTGTAAAAGGTGCAAAAATAACCTTATGGAACAATGTAAAGAATCTAGTTGGAAATTATTTTCCCACAGATGTGTAAGCAATTTAAGTAACATAAATGAGTGTATGTTTTACTCCTATGTTACACCAATGAGGAAACAGTAACTTGTTAAGGATATATTGGTGGATTCTTTATTGATTCAAAACATTTTTAAAGTCAGTGTAATGCATGTGCATTTTACAGTAATATCCATAGGTTCACACAATATGGTCAAATGAAAACAGCTGTAATTTGATTTACTTTGAAAACTCAAATATACATAGTTTGAGACTTCTAAGTTTTCTTACATTATTGTCATGCTCAAATTCTATTACATTTGAAAATGCTAGCATTTTCAGTGTCTATTGTACATAGGTAAAATCATAAAATAGACTCAAGAAAGAGGAAACAAAACCCAAAACTTAAATGGGAGGAAATATAATCTGGATTATCTATTCAGTTTTTAGGTACCTACAGTTATTCTGGCTTTACAAAATAACCAAGCACGGTATCTCCTAGATTGTATTCATGCATTCACAATTTCTTTATGGCCAACTAATATTGGTGGGCTCCAAAATAAGGATATAGATTACTAAGTACAATGAACATGGTAGTAAAAAAAATGACATATGTTCAATATGATAAATTTTACAGAACCAATCACATTTAAATTATTTTTTATATTTAGCAAATATACTAAAATCATATACAAGAAATTGTGTTTATGACAAATAGGTTAAAGCAAGGGAAAAAATCAAGTCTTCTACATTATTTTAATATTCAGTGTTTATTGGTCATTGGAGGGCAGTATAGAAAAACTCAGCAAAATAATTATCAGTTTAAAGTACCTACAATGACAAGAGTAAGACTCTTTACTACCAAAGAGATGTAGAGGATTAAGGTAATTATACTATTTTTAAGGAAAAAATTCACTTTCCCCTCCATTAAATAAGTATTCAAGCTAACACTGTTTAGGAATTTTTCCATTTCACGTTTCAGTTCATTGTATTTTCTTCATAGTACTTGTTAGCAGTCATTTAATGGAACCTAGCAGCACTGCTGAGGAATCTACTCATAACTTTTTTTAGCACAATATAAATGTCCAATAAACTTACATGCAATAATACCTCTTAAAAATCTATTACTTTACAGTAGAGAAACCTGACAAACCCTACCTCAGCCAGATGACCAAAGGCAACATCACCAGTGATAAGTCATGATGGTGGTATGCACCTTTGACACCAGGTGGTAGAAATGACACTTTACTTCTGGGGTCTTCCTTCCCCAGATGGTAACACCTGTCTAATCATGGGGGAGACATCAGACAAATTCCAACTGAGGAACATTCTGCAAAATGCTAGACCAGTGCTCCTCAAACCTGTCAAAATCATCAAAAGCAAGAAAAGTTTGAGAAACTGTCACAGCTAAGAGGAGCCTAAGGACACACGATGACTAAATGTAATGTGGTATCTTGAATGGGATCCTGGAACAGAAGAAGGTAAAAACTAAGGGTATCTGAAGTGTAGACTTAATGCACGGATGTTGGTTCTTTATGTGACAGATATCTCATGGGTGTGCTGTACATGGAACCTCTCTGTACTATCTTTGCAATTTTTCTGTAAACTTGAAATTACTCAAAAAATGTTAATGCTAAATTTTATGAGGATACAAATACATTTATTCTTTTATTTTCCTAGTAAAGTTAATTTTAAAATCATACTACTCTAATATTAAAAAAAATGCTTTCTATTCCATGTTGATATCAATGTTTTCTAATGGCCAATCTCATAACAATTTTACTTCTATCCCCCCCACCCACATATATATTTGGCAAATTATTTGGTATTTGTATTCTCCCCATTCTTGTAAATGATTTTTCTTTTTTTTAATGATTTCTTTTTTAAACTATGATTTAAACCTATGTTATACACACACATTTAACCATATATATCTCCATGGGTGTGATTTTTTTTTCTTAATTGTAGATTCAGAATGATGTTAGTGAACTGAAAACAGTGATTTTGAATCACATTATTGAACAAAGCATGACATTCATATATTCCTCCATCTGAAAATAATCTTGGTTGTATTTTTTGGATGAGTAACTAAATAATACTTTTAAAGTATAGTTTGAAAAAAATATGGGAGAAGTGCATTAAAATAGCACTTAGTGTATACATTCTTGAAAAATGGGAATTTTTATTGAGCTGGAGAACTTTGTTGAAATAACACTTTATCCATGTTTATTTCATTTCTTTCTTATGATCATCTTATAGAGAACATTCTGCATTTGAAATGAGGAAACATGCTCAGGATACATGGTTTGCCCAGTCACAGGACAGAAATGTAGCTTGAAATAAAATTTGTAATTAAAGCTTCATATTTGTAAATAAAACCCGACAACCTGTTGTGTGTTGCAAGGATAATAAAACAAGAATGTTTCAGGGAACATCTGAAACAAATTTTTGGTATCAGTTTTATTGGTAAATATTTTCAGTTGTAGCAAGTGAGGAATAGCTAAAATTTTTACAGATTTAATATTATTTTCTCAGGAGAACTCACATTGTATATTGGTCAGAAATTTATAAAGAACTGAAAAGAGCACATAAATAGAAGCCTTTGCAAAAGTACACTTTGAAAATTAACCAGTATAACTATCAGCATAAATACACAGGCCGGAAGATTTTCTGGAAATAGCTTGACCACCTTTCAAAATAATTTGCCAATGTATGCAGTGCAAAGTTTTCAAAATTCATGTTTCATAGGGTACTAGTTAAAGGCATTTTAGATCTAGGAAATTTAGGTGGCATTCACAAGGTTCTTATTTTATTTTCTGATTGTACATTTTTTCCTCGATCAATCTGATATACTGTATTTTTTGCAAATGTAATTTGTCACAATTACAATGACTTATTTTTTTTTCAGCATAAGTTAAAAGTGTATGGGGAAAATAAATAAATTAAAAATTAAGAATCAGATATTATTTTAAATCAGATTAAAATGGTGAAAATGTATTTTTGCCCCTAATAAATAAACATTATCTACCTATTTCTATAGTCCTTTTGCAAAACTGAATTATAGGTAAAAATAGGATATACATTTCATTCTGTAAATAAGAATCTAGGCAACATTAAAGGATACTTACTATTAAACACCCCATGCACCATGACCAAATATCAGAACTGGTCAACCTATGTACAGATTTTAAGATTAAAAAAAGAGACCACATTATGGTCTTGATTTTTGCACTGAATAACATTGACATCAAAATTGTGTTTTGCTATAGTTGTTCATATGCCAGTGCACCTACTGCGCTTACAGCTGCCTTGTAACACTGTTGGGGTATCTATATTACCTTTGGGTAACATAACAATTATCTATAGTAAGGAAGAAGTGTCACCCATCCATTACTAGTGTGATCTATATGCAAGATCCACCTCTGGCTCTCCAGTTTATTTCTATATATTTATATATAATCTATATCCTCTACTTTTCTTTCCGTCATAGGCACTATAGAAAAAGCATTAACCTCTTTCTGTGCGCATTAGCAGATTCTAACAGTATACAAAGAGATCTTGGCAATCTGAAACACATGTGTACCTTCTAAAGTGCTAATTTTTCCTCAGGGAGGAATTCACTCACTGGGAAAGTCTAATTCTACCAAAACAAATATTGTGCTCTTGGAATGGTAGCATAGACACCATTTGAGGGCATTTGTTTGTTTGTTTATTATAGCTCTGTAATTAAAGCAAATGTGTAGAGTTTCAAATATACAGACATACTCTTAGATAGAAACTTTAAACATTTTGAAATTAAATGAGTAACTCTCCCCTCCCTCCAAAGTAGGAATTTAGCACAGAAATGCTACATAGCATGGTTAGGGACATCTGATGTGTAAAATCTACTCTAGAATCATTCTCAAAACAACTTCCTAATCAGGTTTCAAAAGGATATACTAACTTCAAAACCTGTATTCTACAAATGCCCAAGTTACAGATCAGGACTCTTTATAAGGGCCCTTATCTTTTACATTTGGTAAAATATTAAAAGTATTGTCAAACAGACAATTCATCTAAGAACCCAAAGTATCTTATAAAGATAACTTACGACTAGCAGGTCACCATCATATATAGTAACAACAAGAATATAAAGTGTACATTTAAAAGATTGATGCATGCAGTATATCATAATATAGTACATATTTTCTAGTCATGTGCACCAATTTATTGTGCTTCAAACACAGCAACAAGTATGATATTACAACATATATGTGTATACATCATAGTAGCATAATAAACTCAATTCTAACCAAAAAGTTAAATAATTCAGGAACAATAGAACTTCACAATAGAAGTGATGATTCTTTTAGGTTTTTCTTCACTCTTTAGGAAAAAAATATGACTTTTTGTAAACATCTTTATCATTTTTCAACATATTACTGAAAACTATTATTCAAATAGTAAATATCTAATTGACATGGATAAAGTATGTCTAAACACACTAACACTTTCAGACAAAAACAGGCATTTGTTAAAAGAAATTATCATTATAAATATTTTCTATCTTGTATTTTAAGTACATTTTCATAAATAATGTGTTTAAAAGTGCTGAATATGATAGGATAGTCAGCAACGCCAGTGTAAACAGAACATTTTTGTTTTCTACTCTTCAAACATTTTTTAAAATCCCATTTTGTTAAACACTGCAACAGTTAAAATATTTGCATAGGGAATAGATAATAGCCCTTTTAAACGTATCTCCTGAATCCTATATAAATTAGAAAATTAAATTCACTTAAAAAAACAATTCTTAACATGTTTTAAGTTTATGGAAAAAGAAACTTACAATGCCAACCTTTCAAGTAAAATAAAATTTAAAAAGAAAACCCAAACTTATTTTTTTAATGTTTAATAAATTAAAAAATGAGAGGTAGTTAAAAATGACAATGAAAAACCTATCATTTTAATATCATCCTTAATATAAGGCCAGTATTTTCATTGGATATAAATATTTTTAAAACTTTCATTTTAGGTTACTCAATATTATATTTAATAAGTGTAAGATTAAAAAAATAGCCTCCAGGGTATATTAATATTCAAATGTAACGTCTTGATATAAATATGACTCTGACTTTTTTGTGTTGGTGCATAATAGGATACTGTTTTCTTGAATGTCAAAAAGTGCATGCCAATGTCAGGCAAGTATTTTGTCTTAAAGATTTAGTGAGACTTTAAAAAATAATATGGCAGCTAGGAGATTTGAGCACTGTACTGCCTTTCAGTTATGGATGAGAATTAATAGTTTGGTTTCAACATTTTTAAAATAAGTAATTGTTAAGATACTATGTGAAAACAGTTAAGGTCTGAAATAGAGAATTATCTTCTTTATAACCCTTATAAAACTTGTGTTGGTTAAAAACTTAGCTTTTCACTGGATTTCACTTTCAAGGAAAATATGCCACAGGGACAGATGTTTTTCATCAACATTTTTTATGATGCTACATGTAGGCATTCCTTTATTAGATCCTTTCCTTATATTTCAAAACTAAGTTATCAAGCTTATCATTTTTTCTTGCTAAAGTACATACATTACACAACTGTTTGAGAACTGGAGAGCCAGCCTTTAATAAATTAATTACAGTATTGGACATGTGATATATACATAGATTCATTTTCTTCTGTTACAATTAAAAACAATATCATTCTTTGATTTGTCATTGAGATAGAAGATCTTCAAATTATTTTGTGCTTTTTTTCTCTTTTCATCTTATTATTTTTTACACAACAAATGCTTCTGTAATAAAAATGCCACAGTTTTGGCAGTGAACAACCAGAGGAATCCCCCATTGGGATTTCCCAACAAACAGAGATAAATAGCTCTTTTTTCAGGTACAGATATATTGGCTTCAAAATGAGTGTACTGAACACAGTATATAGCATGGTGAATACTATTGTTTACAATTTAAAAATTGGCTTTGTCTGTCTTAGATTATATTTAAAAACGCAAACTACAGCCCACTTTTTGGCAATTATTTCTGTAAGACCATATTGCACAAAAGTCCTTAAATACAGATATAAGTTATGTCATTGGATTAAATATTACAACAACTACATGGCAAAAGAAGCAGTTTGACTTTGCACATGCAGTCTCTGGAAATACACTAGGAGACTGTTCATAGGACTACACATACAGTTTGCTTGCAAGTAGAATGAGTGTTGAGTAAAACAAACTTAATTTGGCAATTCATTGTTTTATGCGGTATTTTCTCCAAAGTTAACCATGGATAACCTTGATAAAAATGGAGACAAAGGACCATATGGTTTTATTTTCACAGTAGCCTGAGGAATGCTAAACTGTAGTTCTCCAGGAACTCCGTGTCTGATGTTATATGACAACTTTTATTTCCCATCCCAGCCCTCCAAAATGATTTCTTTAAGTGAAAGTTAAGATTCAGAAGTAGAACTGGCAGTACTTTCAACAAATGACTTATATATTTGAGAGTTCAAAAACCTTGGAAAAGAGTCTCTGTGCATTAAGGTATATATCTGAAGTTGGGCATCTTCATACATGTGAGGATTGGGATCCAACAGATTTCTATTGATCACCTCTCTAACTCGAGAGTCAAGACTGACCTAAAAAGAAATAAGAGCAATACATTAAATTATATTTTTTCAAATGTTCTCAATGAAAATAACTAGAGGTTCATGACACTTCAGAGGAATTCCAAAGGGTGAATTCAGCTACCTAAATCTGAAGGTTATCTTTTTCAAGGCTATATATAACCTTGCACACTGTTCTCCATCAAAAATTGAACTAAAAAACAAAAAGCAAACAAACAAAAAAACAAAACATTGTTTTTGACAATTTCTATTTATTGTTGGGGTAGCAGAGAATTCCCTCCTATTAGTATGTGACAGCCGGGGCGACCCCCTTTATGGAACAAGGTAGATACCTTGCAGAGCATAGTCCTCTGGAAAATATTGACATGTGCACCCAATGCTGATAGTTTCATATCCCAACAAGTTCTACTTTGTCAAGAGAAGGAAACCAGGAATGTGGAAGTTCCTAACAGAGCAGAACCACAGTAGAGATTCTTTGTGTCTTAGGTCTACTTGGCAAGGCCTCGGAAACTATAATACAGTCCTTCCATAGGAATGCAAGCAAAGATCTCTGTACTAAAGATTAAGCAGAGGCAGCTGCCGGTTTCACAGCCACTCATGGTCTCCTTGACAAACCAAAAACCAGAAGTAACCTTGGGGTCTTTAAAATTTTAACTATAAAAATAGGTAGAATTTTCCTTGGTCATATTGGTGGTACCCATCTGTTTATTTTTGTGGGTGTTTTTTTTTTTTGTCCAAACTGTGATATGATTCTGACCAACTACTCAGAACTCATCTCCACTCGGTCCCCAGAGGCCACTGGCGGAGCATTTCTTATTAACCAGTTAGTTAGGTAATTAGCCTACAGTACAGAAAAGTTCAAGACCAGGCCATGCTCCCCGGCCACACATGGTTGGAGATGTGAGCTGTAAAAGCTGCAGGCTGGATCTGTGAGTTTGCCACTGAAGAAAGCCAGGTTACAAGGAAGGCCTTGTGATCCTACAGCGTGCTCTAGTTTGAGACAGTGAGGGTCCTGAGGAGCATGTACCATCTGATAACTCTTGAAGAAAAAGAGATAACTTCTCTCTGTCCTGGTCTCCGTCACTGAAAACAAAAATTTCATGTATACACTGTCACCTGAGCGTCAGAGTCGGATTCAGGAACTACGGAATAAGAGGTTATGAGAATCTAAGATGGAACATTTCTTCCTTTCTTTTTAAAATTTTCTATTTCCCACCCAACAACAGTGTGTAGAGAGAATATTATGCAGATGCTATTAATTTCCCCCCTACTTTTCCATCTTGAGGCAGAATAGTCTATCTGCAGCTACATGGTGGGCTGCGTAAGGGGAAAAGATCTGGGCTCTTGGAGTGGGAAAATACGTTTTATGTAAATTTTGAAAGGAAAATGTATCAAGAGCATGGTTTTTAAACTTAGCTGGGCTTCCTTCTAAAATGTTTTTTAACCCAATTACTTCACTTGATTTGCTAGCTTCAGAGAAGAGATCCGAATTTGTGACCAGTGTTAAAGGTTCAGTGTCAGTATGGCTTGGGCTGGCCATTGTGCTATACTCTTCTTGGAGATGAATCATAGCACCAGAGCCCATTCTTCCTTGTCCTGGACCCAAAGATGTCACCATTCCTTGTTATTTGTCACCATGTACTTGGTGTTGATTGATAACTTTTCCTGAAATGGGGCAGAACTGCTTGGTTGTCCTTTCCATGTAACTTAAACATAGTAACATGAGTACAGTAATAGTTGAATGTTAAAAAAAAAAATTAAGCAGAATAATGGCTTGAAGTGGAATCTTTGAAAGGAGAAACATAAGTAGTAATTCAGAACACTCATGAATCAATATAATGTTATTTGAAAAACACAGAAATTCTGTAAGTGATTCCATCATCGTTTTTCCTCACTAAATGCTAATCTTGTTGGAACTGGTAGGACATGTTGGAAAGGTAAGTGGAGAAAAATTAATCTCAATAAGTACATGTTTGGGGAACAGAACTAAGCTCTGCCCTGAAATGACACATTAGCAAAACACTGCAAGGGGCAGACCATCACTGAGTCCTGATTGGTTTCCTCAGTCCTCACTGTTTTACAAGTAGTAGGGCACCCTGATCCATAGTTATGTCTCATGATGTACTCAAGTCTATACAAACCTTTCATATTTATCCCTAAATGTTTCATCACAATTATTTTTCAAAAGCTTTTTTGTTCTGGCTTCTTGTCCCATCCACTGTTTCAATTACACCCAGAGTTGGAAACAGTCCAAATGATGGACCACTCGCATTTTGGTGTCCCCAGATTTCTGAGCGCTATAGTCCATGTGGAACTGGGCTGATTGATACACCCTTGGGATGGATCGACCCTTGGGAGGATTTGTTAGGATACAGTTATCCATTCTAAATTTCTGTGGTCTAGCTACACCAACGTATAGAGAGAACAAAAATGAAACATCTCTTGGCTTATATATATATATTCTTTGTCAGGGATTGTAAAAAGAAAAGTGTTCTGTAATTATATCATCTGGGTTTTATTCTCTGCGTTGTTGCCATATGAGGTGATCATCAAGTACAAAGTAATAAAAAGTATAGAAATGTTTCTCAGCTTTGTATTAAAAAATATCATTTGTGTTTCTACTTAACAGGAAAATGTTGACATGGGAGTTTAAACTGGTTGATCTTATTCTGTAATGTGGTGTTATAATAAGGTGAAGTATTACCGGGTGCGCTCCACTGTTTTTATAAAAGGTGCTTTTACTTTCAAACTGGAGAACTTTTTGTTGCAATGGAGAAAGAAACGTTAGATTAGTGATAAAGAAAGAAGGTCATTTATTTCTGAAACAATAGCTTAGTTGAATATAGTATAACAGTTTTTCAGTAGTTGGAATGATATTATCTTTTTTTAATCTTAAGATAGAGAAATAAAATAACTTGCTAAATAGAGAAAGTAGTACAATTCAATGTTTAGTAATCTACAACAAAAGCACATTTGCTATTTCCATATGAAGAGCAAAATATTTAGGAAGATCCAAGATGGCTGTGATGTGGGTGAGGCTACGCTTACCTTCTCTCAGCCAAACTGGAGTCACAACTAAAATATAGAGCAATCAACCTGAATAACCAACTGAAGACTAGCTGAAGAGAAGGCTTGTGACCAAGGATTTACAGAAGAAGCCACATCAAGACTGGTAGGAAGGGCCGAGACATGAAAAGGGCTGGCTCTGCTCCCATGAGTGGTGGCTGAGCTCCCAGAGGGATATCTCAGCTGCAAAGGTTCCCTCTAAGAAGCATGGGGTCCCCAAACCAAGCGGGGCTCCCCAGCCCACAGCACCTGAGCAAGGAGGAGGTACACAAAATGTCTAGTTGTGAAAATGGTGGAGAATTTTTCTGCCAGGGGAGATGGGAATCTGCTAGAGACACAGGTGCCCTTTTAAAGAACCAAAATCTCATCTGCAGCCACTCACACTAGGATTCTACCAAGGGAAGGCAGAGTGGACTGGAGTCTCAAGAGAACAGACTGGGTTTTGTGGCTCTGGAGAGAGATCTGAAGGGACAGCCACCAGGATCCCTGTGCTGAGTCCCTCTCCCACACCACAGATGCCATCTTTCTTGGGTGGGGCACTCCCCTTCATATGGCATCATCCTGGGGGAATATAATAGCCCCATTCTCTGAAATTCATGTTGCCCTGCTGAGAAGTCTATTACCAAAGATTTACAGAAGAAGCCACATCAAGACTGGTAGGAAGAGCAGAGACATGAAAAGGGCTCGCTCTGCTCCCATCCATGTGTCAGCTGCCTGGGCCAGGGTATACAGGTCTGGGCAGACTCACGGGGTGTCAGCAATTGAATGGTATAGCTTTGGGGTGGGGTGGGGTTATTCTTCTCACTTACCCATGAACTACACTGGTGCCTCCCCTCTGTGAGATCCACTAGACCAGCGGTTCTCAACCTGTGGATCGCGACCCCTTTGGCAGTTGAACGACCCTTTCACAGGGGTCGCCTAAGATCATTCTGCATGTCAGATATTTACATTACGATTCATAACAGTAGCAACATTACAGTTATGAAGTAGCAATGAAAATAATTTTATGGTTGGGTCACAACATGAGGAACTGTATTTAAAGGGCCAGAGGTTGAGAACCACTGCATTAGTCCCACTCCCTGGGCTCCCATTGGACCACCCTACCAACTCATGGTGACTCCACCCTGGAGAGGTCTGGGCAGAATCTGGGAAAGGCCGAGTTGTGTGGTTCTGGGAAGGGGCCACAATCCCATCTCCCTCCAGGTCTGACCAGCACCTCTTCCTCATGAGTGAAACACTAACCCCATCCTCATGATTCCCAGGGGCCCTGCCCTGCTGAGATAAGGCTCCTGGCAGACTCTGGGACAGACTGAGTTGTGTGTCTCTAGGACAGAGTCATTCTTCCCTTGGAAAGGGAGAAGTAAAAATGTCATTATTTGCAGATGACATGATACTGTATGTAGAGAACCCTAAAGATGCCACCCAAAAACTACTAGAACTGATAAATTAATTCAGTAGAATAGTAGGATACAATATAAATATCCAGAAATCAGTTGCATTTTTTATACATCAATAATATATGTCCTTGGGCCAGAGAGACAAAAGAAAAAATAAACAAATGGGACTACATCAACCTAAAACGTTTTGGCACAGCAAAGGAAACTATCAAACGAAATGAAAAGACAACCTACTAAATGGGAGAACATATTTGCCAGTGATACATCTAATAAGGGGTTTATATACATACTTTGTAAAAATTTATATAACTCAACACCAAAATAACAAACAATCCTATTAAAAAATGGGCAAAGGAGCTGAATAGACACCTTTTTAAAGTGGACATACAGATAGCCAATATACATATGAAAACACACTCAATGTCACTATTCATCAGAGAAATGCAAATTAGAACCACAATGAGATATCACCTCACAACTGTCAGAATGGCTATCATTAATAAATCAAGAAACCACATGCATTGGCAAAGATGTGGGGAAAAGGGAACCCTTGTGTACTGGTGGTGGGAGTGCATATTGGTGCAGCCTCAAAAAATAAAAAATGGAACCACCTGACTCAGCAATCCCAATTCTGGGAATATACCCAAAGAAACCTGAAATACTAATCTGAAAGAATATATGTACCCCTATGCTCATTGCAGCATTATGTACAGCAGCCAAGATCTGGAAGCATCCCAAGTGCCTATCTTTAAAGAAGTAGATTAAAAAACTAGAGTACATTTACACAATGGAATACTACTCAGTCGTAAAAAATAAAGAAATCTTACCTTTTGAGACAGCATGTATGGACCTAATACCATATGCTAAGTGAAATAAGCCAGTCAGAGAAAGACAAGTATTATATGACCTCACTTATATGTGGAATGTAATGTACAAAATGGACTGACAAACAAAATAGACACAGACTCATAGATATAAAACAGACTGTCAGCCCTCAGAGGGGAGGCGGGATGTGGGGCTGGGTGAAAAAAGGTGAAGGGATTAAGCAAAAAAAAATAAGAAAAGAGAACAAAACAAACTAGTTGACTCAGACAACAGTACGGTGATTACCAAAGGGAAAGGGGAGTGAGGGGAGGTAGAAGATTGTACAGGGGGGATGGACGGTAATGGAAGGAGACTTGGCTTTGGGGTGGTGAACACACAATACAATATACACATGATGTATGAAAGAATTGTACACCTACATAATTTGATTAACCAATGTCCAATTTAACTCCAATAAATTCAATTGAAAAAGCTAAAAATACAAACTCACTGAGACCCCCACAAAGTCTTACACTAAATCTGTACGCCCTGCCCTCCCAGCTGCAGTATGTGTAAAAGGTGTTCCATAAATACATACAGGATGATGAAAAAACTAAAATAAAATATTTACCTTCATATCTGGTTGTTTGTTTGAAAAGGTTGTCGGTCAGTCAAAAGGAGTGTAGAGAGGTCAAATAACAAGGATAAACCCCATGGGTCTAACAACCTATAGTTTCATCTTGTGGCATCTCTGTGCTTCAGACTGTGGGGCATCTCTAACACAAGTTAGGGGAGTGGCTCCCAGCATGGGTGCTGAGCCATCGCCCCCCTAGGACTCGGGAACGACTGGATGGCTTACGAGGCCATCGTGTGTGGGGTCCAGTGCAGGAGGGACTGAGGAATTTCCTGTAAAAAACTCATTCTACAGGAACAGAAAGTTAAGTAGCACAGACAGGCTGCCCTTGGGCCATGGAAATTCTTTTCTTAGTCCTCAGGGACTGGCATCTCAGTGGCAGAAAGGAGGGGTACAGTGCAGCAATGAAGCAATGACAGAGTTTAAGTGGGATGGGGCACAAGACAGCACCAATAGGTTTGGCGGGATTTAACTGGCAGTGTTATTAGCAGTGCTGGAGACGTGGGCAGTGTTGAGAGGTGCCAACGGAAGCTCTGAAAAGGCATCAGTGACTTTGTGACAGGCCTCTGTGAACTTGGAAGCTTTCATTCCCACGGGGAATAGGAGACAGGCAAGAAGAAAAGCAAGTGACTTGCACATACAAAAAATATCCACTGGCAACTCCACCAACTAGTTGGGAGGAAAATGTAATGAGAGCTAAAGGTTCAACGTGAATGTGGAGGTAAAGGGAGGGAGGATGAAGACTAATCTTGCCAGTGTGGGTTGGGAGAACCTGGCTCACACTATGTCCTATACCATACCTATTCCTACCAGCTTTCCTACCCAATGGAGGAGAACATTAAGAAAGATGAATACTGCCCGGCTGGTGTGGCTTATGGTTGAGCGCTGACCTATGAACCAGGAGGTCATGGTTTGATTCCTGGTCAGGGCACCTGCCCGGGTTGCAGGCTCAGTCCCCAGTGTGGAGTGTGCAGGAGGCAGCCGATAAACGACTCTTTCTCTGATGTTTCTATCTCTCTCTCCCTCTCTCTACCTCTCTGAAATCAATAAAAATATGTATATTTTTTTAAAAAGATAAACGATTACTGCCAAAAGGGTGCTGCTGCCTTTCTGTGCTAGCCATTAAGATGCAATAGACATTTTGACTAATTTTTGGCAGAATTACACTAAAACGATGAATCTTCACTGAAAGTACTTTTTCCTCATAGACACCCCTCATTAAGCAAGTTACATTAATCCTTAGACAATTTTTTGCATATCATGATTAAGATCCGCCCATTTTTTTTTGCATTTTTATTTTACTGAAGTTGTTTAATTTAGAATTCTTTTCTACGTAAAATACTGAAAGATTTTTTCTTTTTTGGTTATAAGTCCATATTAAATTTTACTGATTATAGCTTCTGTCCCTGGATATATTCGTTTATAAATTTTATACATCTAAAGCAGCAGTTCTCAACCTGTGGGTTGCGACCCCTTTGGGGGTTGAACAACCCTTTCACAGGGGTCGCCTAAGACCTTCGGAAAACACATATATAATTACATATTGCTTTTGTGATTAATAACTATGCTTTAATTATGTTCAACTTGTAACAATGAAAATACATCCTGCATATCAGATATTTACATTAAAATTCATAACAGTAGCAAAATTACAGTTATGAAGTAGCAATGAAAATAATTTTATGGTTGGGGGTCACCACAACATGAGGAACAGTTTTAAAGGGTCGCGGCATTAGGAAGGTTGAGAACCACTGCAAGTGTTCTCATTGCTTTACTTGTATTCACCCGTTTACTCTTTACAATGATCCTATGAAGTGGATGCATTTGTTATCTCCATTTCACAGAAAAGGAATCTGGAGAAGAACTTTGCCTTGTGGCTCCTGCTCTTCCGCCAGCGGTTCTCAACCTGTGGGTCGCGACCCCTTTGGGGGTCCAACAACCCTTTCACAGGGGTCGCCTAAGACCTTCGGAAAACACATATATAATTACATATTGCTTTTGTGATTAATGACTATGCTTTAATTATGTTCAACTTGTAACAATGAAATTGGGGGTCCCCACAACATGAGGAACTGTATTAAAGGGTCGCGGCATTAGGAAGATTGAGAACCACTGATCTAAAGAATAGCTGGTTCTCCCATCTGTTTTGAGAAATTTTTACCATGAGCACTTTTAGCTGTATTTTGTGGCGATTATTTCTACTGAAAACTATCACAGACTGCAAACACTTGTTGGCATTTAGTTCTTGGAGCACAGATCATTGGTAGGATAAAGGGCAGTAGCCATATTCTTGCTAGGGTATGATGGAACAGTTCACCTTGCTTGTCCAAGTTCAGGCATGCAGTGAAGGTTGCTATTTCTCATTTGCCTCAAGTTCTAAGGTGGGGTCCATAGGAATCTATAGTCATGAAGAAAGTACTAGACAATGGAATAACTAACCAGCATGCTATAGTCGGAAGAGTGCTGTATTTGGAATCAGAAGACCTTGGGCTTATGTTCTCTCTCCACAAGAATACAATTCTATTGTCCTTGAAGAGTCCGTTTTACTTTCTTAGAAATAAGTTTTCTTTGCTATAAAATGATGCCATCTGTCCTACTGGCTAACATATTACTTTGAGACTCATATTGGAATAAAATAGTAAGACCACTGACCATTTCACCAACTACAAAGTTTAAGCCAATGTAAGGTAACAATAATTGGTCATAAGTATGATGACACTTTTTTGATCAAAACCAACGTATTTAGACTTTGTAACAAGTTGAATTTTATCTAATCAGAGTGACCTTACCCAACTACCCCTATTCTAAACTACATTATTCGACCTCTACTTCCACCATATGTTTATCACAATCTTTAGCCACTTGTTTTAGACATGATTTGTCCGTCTTCCAAAATAGTGCGCTCCATAGGGATAGGCCAATGGTTTTTGTGTTGTTGTTCGCTATCATATTCCAGACAACTAGCCTGCGACCTGGCTCATAGGAAATACTTGATAAAAGAAAGAAAAATAAATACTTGATAATATGCATGCACTTGATAAAGTATTTTTGAATGATAATATGCATGCGCAAAGAAATGAATTTAAGAAAATATAGTCAAATGAATCCTGTTTATAAAAACTGATGCAAATTATTGAAAATGCTAAATTCACATAGTTTTTTTTAAAAGGAATATACATGTACACATAGAATCCACATGCCTATCACACATGCATTATTTTTAGATAATTCTAGTGTTTAGGTTTATTGCTTTTTCCTTCCCGGGCAGCAATTGGAAATTTAGGATGAAATCAGAAAAAGCAAACAATTCTTATTGCTATAAAAATTATCATGCAGACAGATTTCGTAGATTTTAGAGCTTTTTCCATACCATCACTTTATGAAACAAGTAAGCTGAGGCTGCAGAGCACTGAAGTGAGTTGCTCAGTGTCATTGGATGGTAAGTGGCAGATGACAGCCCTGGTCGAAGACAATGCCATCACTAAGGGAATTTGTAGATATCTCCACACACATAGTTTTCATCAATGCAGATAAAAGTCTTACATTTGCTGCAGGGATTTATAATGATTTCTTTGTTCTATAACTCCTGCTGTTTATGGCTGGTAATACCTTTAAGCAGACTTTTTATTAAAGTTCTGTACTCTGTTGGGTTTGTCTTTTCAATATGTAATAAATATAAGCTTCCAGCAGCATCTGCCATGTGCTGCAGGGATGCCATTAGCCCGAAATTCTTCTTTACTGCCCCCATTTGTTTTTTTTCTTTGAGGACATTGCATAAAAAAGAAAACTGAATTTTGAAGGAAATGCTATTTTTTATTTTTTTTAAGTATATTTTTTAATTTAAAATTTGGCCCTTCTCTTAAAATGTATGCTATTGCAAGAAATGGTAGTTACATTGCCTCCTGACTGCAAACATCTATTTTATAACATAATGTTTGAATTATTAAAAGTCCATAAACAGGTGCTCTTAAAACAATGCAATGCAGTTTTTAGCATACTGGCTCCATGCAATAAATAAATCATATGCCTATGAATAATTGTAAAAATGTAGACTTTCTCTACATTTAACAAAGTGAAACATTATTAACTCAACCCAGTTGAGATAAAATGAAAGTCTCGTGAAGAAAAATGAAGTTCTGGTTAAGAAGGAAATCCTGAGAATTTTTAGTATTTACTGACTACCACTTTATAAAGGCTTCAGATGTTCATGTTCTTTAAAGTATTTGGACTAAAGGGAAGCAGTTACCGAATTTCAGAGGGAGAAAGGCCAGATTATCTAGCCCCTCAATGGGAAGAGATTCCGACCCCACTTGGTGTGTAGTGGCTGCTCGGAGAACAGCGTTGTGAGAGGTTCTGAGGTTGAACCTGGGGACGCAGTTAGGAGGCCCGGGATTTATTAACCATGTCCTTTGGGGGAAGAATGAAGTAGCAGTCCAAGGGCCTTGCAGCTGCCGTTCCGATTTGGGTTACTCCTCTCTGTGCCCCTTTTGAATTTTGTGAACTAATCTATCCAGGTCCCACAGGCAGGTGAAGCAGAGCCAGGACTAGAATCCTATGCACCTGCATACCAGTCCAGTGCTCCCACCGCTGGCCAGTCAGGGCTGTCTCGATGCTACGTGCTCTCTCCAGTGCAGGTTAACAAATTGTAAAGGGTGATAACTCAGTATTGTCAGACAATGGGTAATGTGTTGAGGCTGACTAGAAATTGATGAGCTTTTGCATAGAAAGGTCAGAGAGATGTAAGAGTTTGGAAAAGGCTCTGGGATAGCTACAACGGGCATGCTATACTGTATCAGTGAGTTAAGCCATTTGGCGTGGTTCAAGCGTAAATATATACTATATCTACACTTTGGCTCAACACATAACTTTTTAACCATTGTCTTTTATAACTGCAAATGCGTAATGGTTTTGGTTTATTTGTTTTTGCTGAAAAACAATAACCAAATACAAGAGTGGGCAGAAGTAGGTTTATAATAATTAATAAATTATTAATACAAGAATAAACCCTGTGTTTCCTGTATTCACAACTGTAAGCCCCTATTTTGACTATCCCTGTATGATTACTATGTTGACAGGAAAGCAATCAACTGGCTAAACAAAGGCACTTCATACAGTCCAACACTTAGATTCTATGTTATGTTCTTTACAAGTCAGCATATTTACAAGTAACAACGATAAAAATTTAAATTTTACCTCCCTCCCTCCCTCTCTCTCTCTCTTTCTCTCGCTCTCTTTGTAGTATTTTCAGGATATTAGAGAGTGAGTATGACCTAATTACAGGTTTAAAAAAGTAAAGGAGAACATAGATATGACTATTACACTAAATATTAGTCTATTTAATTTAGCAAAGATTGTGTTTGTGATCAGGAAATATTATTTTAATGACTTGTGGGAAACTCAAGTTAAAATCTAAATTATGTTAGAACAAAACTCCACAAAGAGAATGAAAATCCTATAGTTTATCTTTCAATAATCAATAACTATGATTTCGCTAAACTATGGCTCAAAGAAGAAGTAATTTTGTGAAAATTAAGTATTTTGCAAAGCTCCATCAGTGACATATGGAAATCAGGATCTGTGAGGACAATGGGACAGTGTTTCCTATAAAAAACTAAAAATTAGAAAATGTTGACTAAAGTAAAGGAACTATATATACTTATAACAGAAACTAAGTTTTCTTTCTACTAACATTATTTTAAAATGGAATAGTCATCATTTTAAGATGATATCTAGATAGTACAAAAGAATGAACTCAAAATCTAGACAATTATCATTTTAAGATGACACATACTGAGTATTACATATTTTGGGAAGAGAAATGGATTGGGTAAGACTCTGTGATTATGTATAACTAGAGGCCCAGTGCATAAAATTCCTTCAGCCCAGCCTGCACCCTCTCGCAATCCGGGACCCCTTGCTCCTAACGGCCTGCCTGCTCACTCCTTACTGCTTGTTCCCACTCCTCAGCGCTGCCATAGAGGGGGGAGAGGCTCCCACCACCGCCACTGTGCTCACCAGCCATGAGCCTGGCTTCTGGCTGAGCAGAGCTCCAGCTGTGGGAGCGCACTGATAACCAGGGGGCAGCCCCTGCATTGTTTGTCTGCCCCCTGGTGGTCAGTACGTGTCATAGAGACCAGTCATTCTGATTTTTCCACCATCACAGTTGCTGGGCTTTTATTATATAGACTAGAGGCCTGGTGCACAAAAATTTGTGCACTCGGGGGGGAGGGGAGTCCCTCAGCCCGGCCTGTGCTCTCTCGCAGTCTGGGACCCCTCAGGGGATGACCACCTGCTGGCTTAGGCCCGCTCCCCAGGGGATT
>NW_006298040.1:595662-599052 GCF_000327345.1 Myotis davidii
ACTGGGTGAGGAGCTGAGGGCCGTTTTCAGTATGGCTGGTGACTGAAGCTCCCAGCCTCTTCTTTTTTCCTTTTTTTTAATTCTGGGATTTATTTCCCTTCTATAATTGAAACTTTGTTGCTTTGAGTGTAGCTTAGAGCCAGCTACGGCAGGCGGGGAACCTTGCCTTCCTCCATCACTGGAGCAAGCAAGCCTCCTGTTCATTTCAGCTGCCTGGCTGCCGGCCGCCATCTTGGTTGGCAGTTAATTTGCATATTGCCCTGATTAGCCAATGGGAAGCATGTCAGAGGTACGGTTAATTACCATGTTTGTCTATTATTAGATAGGATTATAGGCAAGAGAAGGATGCTTCTGGGCACACTTTAATTATTTGATATATTTGCCATGCAATGAAATATTAAAAAAAAAATGAGAAAAAAAGTTAATGTGCTAATAAAATCCAAGCAGTATTAGTTAAATGCTAAGGTTCTAGGTAGACCAGAAGCCTGAAGAATGTATTTTTAGGATGCAGAATTATGATGGTGTTAGAAATACAAAGGCACCTGGAATAAATGTATTGAGGCTACAGAAAAAATTCTCCCCACCTTGTTGCTATGAATACCTTTCTAATGTTAATACAGGAAATAAAAAAAAACCCAAAACAATCTTTTTGTATGCAGTTCAAGTTTTCTCATCTTTAAGAGACAATATGATTGGAGTACTCTGGAATATCAATGACACTTATAATCTAATAAAAAAGTGAATTACCTCCTTAGAGGTGAAGTAGTTTATATAGACTTTCAACCATAGAGATTGCTAAAGTAGACATTGATCCATTTTATAGATGTCAAAGTAAGAGTGTAAGGCAGCTGGGGCCCCATCAAGTGTTAGAGGCTAAACTCTGGGAGCAGAAAAGTAGGAGGTCAGGACATTTAAATGCACAGGCAAAAACCACAGTGACTTACGAGGGTGGTGTGCAGAAGACAAGGCATTCTAGGAACCTCTGAGTTCAGATGCCGGAAAGTACCTCTGGAGCTCAGCGCCGGAGGCAGACCACTCACCCCTCCCTCCCCAACAGCTTTGAACTCAAACAGCAGGGACATTTCTCGGAAGCAAACTAATTTTTATGAAGTTAATGGAAAGGTGTTAATTTGTTTGCTTGAAATGCTCCTAATTTATTAGGTACATTGTGGCAATGGGAAAAGTAGTGTGTACTTTCAAGAACAGCAAAACTAGAATAAGTAAACTAATCACCATACCCATCTCTGCTCAAGATTTTAATGGATCATAGGGCTCATTCTTCAGTTCCGTAAAAAAAATGTATCATAAGCATCAACAAACGTGGCTGTTTGTGTGTGTTTGAGGCCCTCTACCAGAGGTTCCCAAACTCATCTTTAGGTGGAAATCTTGTTAAAAATGCAGGCTCCTGGCTATTTCAAACGTGTCAGGTTCAGAAGTCCTGGGTAGACCTCAAGAATTTGCTTTTCAAACAAACGCTCCCGGTGATTGTCACACAGGTGATGCGGGGATCGCACTTTGAGAAACACCGCCCCAAAGCGAACTTTTCCACTTTAGTTCAAGTCACAGCAAATCGTATTTTCAACAGGTTTCCTAGTGTTAGTTCTGAGAAGCAATGAGACTACCACAGAGTCAGCCAGAGACAAATGATCAAAGCGTAGTGAGGAAGTCTAGCCTTCAGGCACACAGGCAGGGGGATCCTCACAACGGACTCCCCATTTTCTCCCCAGGGAAGCCTCCTCATCTGCCCACACCCCATGCGTTACCCGACTTGGACAGAAGTGCCTGCAGGTTCACCCTTGGTCTTAGGAAACTCAGATCAATATTTTCCAGTTGTTTACCTCTTTTGGTGATAGTATCGAAATGTAATCGTCATATATCATTCTGGCCTTTTCTTCAATGACTTTTTTGTTCTGCTCTTTCTTTAAGTCTTCACAGGCAAGCCAGAAAAGGAGGTTCTCTTCACTGTATTCTGTTCGGAGGAACTCTCGGAAAAGATTTCTTCCTGCCGGGGCCTTCATCATCTTGTCAAAATTTTGAGACCAGGACAGGACTTCATCTGTAGTGGGGTTTTGGCTGCAGAGAGAGAATGGGCCCATAATCAAAGGTGACTTTGACCAAGATTGGGCGGAGGGGGGGGGGTGGCGGGAGAATGGGGGGGAGGCGCATGGAGGAGGAGCAAATAGAAATGCTATTCAATTGCTGCCATCTAGTGGCCATTGTCACTCAGTTCGCTCTTCTCTGGCAAATCGGCCATCAGGACTAGGTTAGTTATTTCTGGGTCTTGACAAAAATGAGTGTGAGGCACCAGCCGCATGCCAGGGAACCTAGTGTTCAAATAGCAAGTGGCTATACGTACTATGCACGCGGTCACAGCAGATTCCTAATGGAGACTGGAACTGTTCAAACCTTATTATAGGGTGTCACACTTTGAATGATCATAAAGTCAGTATTTATTACCACAGTTCATTTTCAAAATTTAAAAGAATCTACAGAAATGAATTTTTTTTTGTCAATGCCTGTTTTCAAATGGATGACCGCTCTGGTCCAGGCACTGCTGATAACTCGAAGCAATGGAATTGCAAACATCAAGAATCATTTCTTTCAGTATTTGTCAACTGTTGCCGGTTTTGTACAGTAAACTATCTTTTATGTATCCCCATAAAAAGTCTAGTGGATACATTTTCTTTGTTTAAAGTTTGGCTTAATGCATTATTTCAAATCAGTTAAACCTGAAAAGGAGTGAAAATTAAGTGAGCTATCAGCTATTAAAATGTATACACACTTTGAATAATTATAAAGGTAATGTCTGTACTTCAACTGTGTTTTCGAACTCCCAGTAGCATTTTAGGATAAATTTATTTTGTTTAAAGCTTAGTCTGGCTGAAAAGAAAGAAGTATCAATTGAGTTAACAGCTGTTAAAGCGTGTATACACATTTTTGGGACACCCTGTATATTGCAAGTTGGTAGAAACAGTCTCTACATTCATTGTTTGAAGGGCAAACTGAATTTTTCACTTGCATCTGATGTAGATTTTCATTTTGAAGCCACAAGACACAGTTTCTCTTTTCATTTCTAGTAGTTTTTTTTTTTCATTTATCACTGGATCTAAAATACATTGTGTGCACTTGTCATATATTTTCCTAAACTTTAATAATGATTCTATTAAATACAGGGTGGGTCAAAAGTAGGTTTACAGTTGTTCCTGTGGAAAATAATGCAATCTAGAATAACAAAAGCATAATATGCTAATTATACCGGATGGCCGCACAACCTTCCGGACGTCATTCCAGATGTCCTTCCAGACGAAGCCATGGTGGTGGGGACCGAGGCAGAGGCGGTTAGGGGTGATCAGGCAGGCAGGAAAGGGGGTAGGGGGAATCAGGCAGGCA
>NW_006298040.1:599105-626201 GCF_000327345.1 Myotis davidii
GGTGGCCTGCAGGGATGGGGCAGAACCCCACAGTCCAACACTTCCTGCCACTTCCACTCATTTCGGCCCCACTGTGCCTGCCGTGGGCTTGTGCCCAGTCAGTCCTAATCAAGAGAGGCTCGTGCTGCCATAGCAGCGCTCATGAGCCCTGTGGCTGGCATCCTCCCAAGGGGAGTGGCCTGCGGGATTGGGCCAAAATGTTTCAGCCTGACCCCCCGGAGGGGTCCCAGATTGCGAGAGGGTACAGGCTGGGCTGAGGGACCTCCCTCCCCCATGCACGAATTTCATGCACCAGGCCTCTAGTAATTACATACTCACAACTGTAAACCTACTTTTGTCCACCTTGTATTATAAATGCATTGTTACCCATGAATGGAGATATCACAGTGACAGAGCCCAGGGCCCTTACAATGACAATGAGGACTTTTTAGAGATCAACATTCAGGTCTTCAGTGACTACTTCCCTGCAGAAACCACCAGTTATTTCTCCCTTTGCTTATAATATATCTAAGAAGTGAAAGAATGAACTGGAGATTCTTATGGTTAAACTAGAGGCCTGGTGCACGAAATTCATGCACTCAGGGGGTCCCTTAGCCCAGCCTGTGCCCTCTCGCAGTCTGGGAGCCCTTGGGGGATGTCTGAAAGCCCCTGGGGAGCGGGCCTAAGCCAGCAGTCAGACATCCTAAGTGCTGCTGTGGAGGCAGGAGAGGCTCCGGCCGCCACCACTGTGCTCACCAGCTGTAAGCCCGGCTTCTGGCTGAGCAGCACTCCCCCTATGGGAGCGCACTGATCACCAGGGGGCAGCTCCTGCATAGAGCATCTGCCCCCTGGTGGTCAGGGCACGTCATAGCGACGGGTAGTTTTGCATATTAGCCTTTTATTATATAGGATTGATCTTGCTTTCTCATTCATTGGTCTATTTAATAAGTTTCCAACTTAGTCAAAGAAGGTATACATACCTTTTTGAGCAAGTATTTTAAACAGATTTTTGCTATTCAAAACTGAACTTCCTCATTCATTTAAAAAAGTTCAAAAGAAGAAAAATTACTATGAAGCAGCAACATTAAAACCTTCTCATAAGTAGAAAAAGAAAGCACTATAATTCCACAAATATTCTACTCGTGTTTTGATTTAATTCTATAGATTCAGTTCTGCATTCAACTTCTCATTTTGGATAAAATACTTGGATAGAGTCTGTTCTGAAGGACATAGGGCTGGATGCCAGCTGGGTGCCCTTCCTGACAGACTTAGATAATTCCGTGTCTTTTGTGTGTGTGTTTTACATTGTTCCCACATAAAGAGAACAACTTCAGGAAATATTATCAGAAAAGTCAGGAAATAGGGCAATTTGGGGAGCTAACCCATGGAACAATCACTATTTTTGAAAGAGAAAAGTCGGGCAATATTTTAGCTGATGGCTTAACATAGCTAATAGAAAAGTAAATGAAAAGCAATTGCAATCACAGAGATCTCCCAGCTTGTAAACTTATTTCACCAAACCATTTTGAGGAGTAACAGGAAGCAAGAGCTGATACTTAAGTACTGAGTCAAGGTAATCAGTATCTGAATGCAAGACACAATTATAATGTGAGTCACTCACCCTTCCTCTAGGACCTGGATACTCTCCATTTTGGTGGTCAGCGTGGGTCTTTCTGCAGTTTCTGCTCTCTCTTCGTTCCTAACAGTGAGGCTGTAATGTAGCATAACACTTTATTTTGTCTAGGGAAAACCAATTATTGAAAGAAAAGAAAAAATTTGCAAGAAAACATTCCACGGAAGAATTTTACTTTCACTGATGTAAGAATATTTAGTGTACAAAAAGAGCAATGCCATTTTTAAATGATGGGTAAGCCCCTTTCAACTAAGGGAAAGAATAATTATTTAATCAAATTATAAAATAAATCAGAACTCAAAAATGGATACCATTATACATTCTGACTTCGTCCTTACATAATTTAAATTACTCAAAATCCCTGAGATACTTACATGATTATTGCTTTGATAGATTTCCCCCCATGGATACCATCCTTCCTCCATCCACTCAAGTTGGAACTACTGGGTTTATATTTGACTCTGTTTTTGCCCTTTCACCCTAGTTAATCAATTTCTGATGTCTCCAGAGGTTCTGAATAGGAGAGCATTGGATGAGAGGAATCTCTGTGTCTCTGGACATAAATTTAGGAATTCCATAGGATTACAGGAGCCAGGGCAACCCCATGCACAGTCGTTCACAAGACTGAGAATGGTCTGAGTCAGGCTCACTGTAACTGAGTAGCCCCTTAAGGTGGAAGATCCAAGGTTCTAGACACAGACTAGACATCATGAGGGAGATTTGGGGCAGATGCTAAGAAGCAGGTGGGGAGGATGACTTGGAAAAGTTAAGCTACTGGCTTAGCAAACAGATCCCTTTATGTAGAAGCTGAGGAGCCTGACGGGAGCCTGTCAGGTGGCAAAAGAAGTTCCAACAGCATCTCTTTCTTTTATTCATTCGTTCATTTTTCCAACAGGAAGATATGGGAACTATGATTTTCTAGTGCCTGTTATATGCCAGGCACTGTCTTTTTATCTTTTATTATCCCCATTTTATAGATGAGCAGTGAATCACAGAGCTGTGTGTTACATGGCCCAAAGTCAGACACTAACTATGGGTATGGTTGGAATTTGAACCTGATTCTGGCAAATGACCTTGCTGATTTTATTGAGTAACTATTATGAACCATGCTCCCTGACAGGCACTGACACAACAAGCTACTCACTATGTGAATGAAGAAAAGGGTCACTCCATATGGTTGTGGTGGAAAGAAGGAGTTTAGTGGGAGAAAGCTTCCAGCAAGTAGTTACTCTTAATCTGCAAAGTTTGGCATTTGGCAAGGGAAGCAGAGACAATGTCCCGTGAATTCCTCCTTTCATTATCAGGTGCAGGGGTGAGGGTGGAGAGAATGGAGCAACGGGAAGAATTCAAGCAAGAGAGAAATTAATGATGCCAAATGTATAAAATATGAAAATTTTTGATACATTCTAGAACAGTGGTTCTCAACCTTCCTAATGCCGTGACCCTTTAATACAGTTCCTCATGTTGTGGTGACCCCGAACCATAAAATTATTTTCGTTGCTACTTCATAACTGTAACTTTGCTACTGTTATGAATCGCAATGTAAATATCTGCTATACAGGATGTATTTTCATTGTTACAAGTTGAACATGATTAAAGCATAGTGATTAATCACAAAAACGATATGTAGTTATATGTGTTTTCCGATGGTGTTAGGCGACCCCTGTGAAAGGGTCGTTTGACCCCCAGAGGGGTCGCGACCCACAGGTTGAGAACCGCTGTTCTAGAAAGATCATATTTAAACAGGAAATGAATGCTCATTCTGCTAAGCTTTACTGAGCTTATATGTGTGTGTCGCATACACACCGTGAGGTACTCTAAAAAGTATAGGAAAAAAAAGTTTGCTTCTGTTGATTAAATAATACATTTAAAATTATTTTTGTTTTATATACATGTATACAAGTCCTTCGGTTGGCATGAGTGTGTGTGGGGGTGGGAGGTTGGGGGTTAATGGGGGGGCTGAGGACACATTTGTAATACCTTAATAATAATAAAAAAAGGAAAAAAAATTATTTTTGTTACATTTTCACACAAGTGCAGTGTGACACACAAATGCAAGAATTCTCCATTTTATACAACATCTTAAAATAATTTTTTTCTCTATGGTGTCTGCCGTGGAATATTAAATCTGGAATCCACACGCATGATTGACAAGTTTCTGAACATGAATTCTGGCTCTCCTATCTGTTTCCGTGATATTTACAAACATCCCAAATGCCACCATATTAGAGTGATCATTATGAAATATTGGGTTGTGTTTATATCTTCCATTTCTTACAGATGGTAAAATATGGACTCACATATGTATTAAAGTGACTTAAAATAGACATTTAATAAGTGCTTCACTGTCCGTTTGCTCCATTTCTTGATATAATATTGGAAACAAAATAGTCCTGTAGAGAGAAACTGGCAAGTGTCCTGTTAATCAACCTGCCAATTCTTGAAAAATCAGTTTCGAAGTTTTATTTGTCAAGAACCACTGATAATGCCATTTTAAGATAAAAAGAAATGGAGAAAATGATAGGAGAGTTGCTACTAGACTGCCATTTATGTCTTGGGAATGACTAATGTCTGTCCCCAATTTCACTTAGTCTTGCTCTAAGTAATACAGTGGGTTTTGTTAAGGTAAATTTGCTTTAGATCAATATATACATGTTGTATGTGCTTGAGAAAAGCTCTAAAAGAAAAACATCAAGTTTAACAATAATGAGGAGTCATGTGGAGACTTTTTACTTTTACAGTGTTTGTAACATTTTAAACGAACCTTTCTACGTTTTAAACAACTAAAGCTATAAATAGAACAGAATGCATATTAAATGCTCACAGTGGGAGTCTTGATCAAGCTTAAATATTTAAGGAAGAGGATGCCAATAACCTAGGCTAAATTTGCACCAATAAGCACTTACAATCCCATTAGACATTTTGGAGGATGGTGACTCTGAGATGGGAGAAATACAGTTGGTATGTTACTGAAAAATCAGGATTTAATGCCTTCTTTGTGCACGGATGGACTTCTTGGTTTGTTTTCAGGGAGTCTGGAGAGTGGGGTGAGGAAAACATTGCTGGCTGCCCATTATAGCATTTACCTACTGATTTTTCATCATGGATCCGTGCGGGGCCTATTTTGGAAGACAGTTCACTTTTGTAAGAGAAAACACCTGGTTCTTAGAGAGAACTGTTGAAATGGGCAAATAAGTGAAGACAGTGCAGTAGCCATGGTAACTCTGGGATAGAGGCTGAGCGCAAAGCTACATGTTTGTACAAAAACTCAACTGAGGGATCAATAAGATGCCTAAATTTAATGCACTATGACATGAAGGTTCAAGAAGGAACCCCTGTCATTGTTAAGGCATATATTCTAGTGTGCTCACATCATGATTTCAGTGTTTCCTTTTTTATTTAACAGCTTCTGCCTCAAATTTCCCAGTGCAAAAGCGGGGTCAACACCCTTCAGCTTCTGAAAGAGAATCAGTAGGTTATCCTTGAAATGTTGCATTTTCCTCAATCAAAATATCACGGTGAAATAATACCACAGCTTTGTTTAGTGGTTGACAACAATTTATAAATACGCCTGAGACACCTGGCTTATGCAACATTGCCTGGGTTGGAAATTCAAGATCACTGAGGCCATGGCCGAGTAGATCAGTTAATTAGAGCATCATCCTGATACACTAAGGTTGAGGGTTCAATCTCTAGTTCGGGCACATAAAAGAAGCAAGCAATGAATGCACAAATAAGTGGGACAATATACTGATGCTTCTTTCCCTCTCTCAACTCAATAAAAAAAGATCAATAAGACAGGCTGTGAAATCGAGGAGCTCTAGCAGGTGAGTAGCATCACGGGGCATTGCACTGAGAGCTAAGAGGGAGGTTTACACGGGGTGTTTTGCAGACACAGGAGCAGTATCTACAATTTTGCATGAGAGAACTGAGAAAGGCTTTTCAGAGGAGTTAATGATTAAACTGGATTGAATAATGAATGGGCATTTGCCGGATAGAGACTTGGACAAAGGGAGTTCCAAGTAGAGGGGGGAAAATGTGTGAAGGCTGGGAGTTGCAAAAGTAAGAAATGTTATAAATGTAGGACAAAATGGAGAGATCAGATGTTTCAGGGTGGAAGCAATACATTAGAATAGGCAGTGAGGTGTAGTTATGTCATGGGCCAAGGCCACAAGGAGGAGACTCCAAATATAGACCAAACCTCCTTTAAGATGATTTTGGCTTTCCATGCTTTGTTTTCCTCATTTCTAATGGGGACAATGGTAGTGCCCTACTGCACAAGGCTACAAAGTAAAGATTAAAAACTGTGACAAAAAGGCTCAATTGAATGGGAGGGCCAGCTGGTTGCATATTAAAATGATAATTCCAATTTTACCAAAGAACTCTTTTTCCTCCAAAGAACTTTTTACCTCAACCTGAGGAAATAAAGACTGACACACCTTGCCTTTATTATACAACACTTCCTCATACATTGCCTTGCTACTTCTTTCTCATAACAGTCTGTAAGGTAGGCAGGGATTTGTTATTAATCAGTCCCATTTTATTTAATAGGAAACAGTCCCCAAGGTTGACGTACATACTAGTAATGCCCACACCAACACACGTCAGTGTTACCATTGGCATGCGTGTCTTCTGACTTCTTTGTCTCATGCTTATTTTCGCTATGCAATGCTGCTTCCCTTTATAGAAAACATTAACGATGGAATGTCACCTTTTTGGTTATATACAAAAATTGGTTGCTCTGAAATGTTTGGGAAGGTTAAACCTGTCACAAACCAGTGTATTAAGGGCGAATGCCCCCTTATATCAGCGTTTCCCCACAGCCATCAGTCTATAGGAGTTATTGCCAGAAGACCCAATATACAACAGATATTGGAGAGAAGTTTTGTTTGTGTGTTTTTTAAAAAATATGTTTTTATTGATTTCAGAGAGGAAGGGGGAGGGAGCGAGAGCTAGACACATCAATGATGAGAGAGAATTATTAATTGGCTGCCTCCTGCACATCCAACACTGGGGATCAAGCCCACAACCAGGGCATGTGCCCTTGACGGGAATCAAACCCAGAACCCTTTAGTCCACAGGCCAACGCTCTATCCACTGAGCCAAACCAGCCAGAGCTGTTAGAGAACGTTTAGACCGCAAAGCCTGGAAGACAAAGAGAAGAGGTGGTACTATTATGACGGAAGACCAGGCATTGTTGCTGCAAAGAGTCTCCCAGGAAGGCCGACTTGCTCCCATCAGCAGAGATCCTTTGGGGAGAAGGGAGAAGGCAGGAGAACAGCACTGATGCATGGCTTAGAAGACGCCACACAAGGCAGAAAAAAGGCACCAGCAGGGCAAGAAACATACACCACTCCTAATTTCAGACATCTCAAAACACAGGTAGGGTCAGGCCTATGACTTGAACCTCTTCTCTTTCATTCGTACGTTTTGGTAAGACTTGTTTTTTTGAATGAAGTACTGTATGTGGGGATGAGAATGGTGGTTAGAAACTTGTAGGGAATGATAATACAACACGTGTCTAGAAAAAATATCACCCCTGTAAATACTCCACCTACTTTTTATAACATGGATCATGTGTCATAAAACAATTATTTCAATTGGCTTAAGCTTTTGTGTCATAAACTTGAACCTCTCTCAAAATTAAATAATCTGCTATTGAAAAATCTGTCCACTAGATGGCTGTGTTGCCCGTATAAATATAATGTTTTACTTAAATCAGAATAAAATTGAAAAAAATTTCTGGGAGTAATTACCCTTATTGGGGGGGTGGGGATCTATTTTTTTGTTTGTGGAGTTTTGATAATTATATGTTTTAAAGCATTTGAAAAAAGTCATTCAATTTTTCTGAGCGTGAAATTATCAAACTCGAAGGAGACAAATTTAATCTTCAGAGGTGTGCATAATAACATCCATTTTCCTTTTTGGTGTTTAGAGAATGTTCTGGATACTCCCTGGCCCCAAATCATTTGATTTAGAAGTAATACTTCAGGTGTTGTTTTTTAAAGCCAGGCATAATCCTATTAACATTGTAGTTATTTGTGCCAATAATAAATTATTTTGAGTTCTAATGTCTCTTGCTGGGTAACATGTATCTTAGGTCATACATTCTTGGAGCAAATTAATTTGAAAAGGTTAACTACCAACAGGCAGAAAGTATTTGTTTTATTTAAAATGTTTTTGAAAAGCAATTTCAGTTCCAGTTTGGGTTGTATGTAAATGTTTTGTTTGTTTGTTTGTTTTACTTTTTTATTGAATGCATTGGGGTGACATTGGTTAATAAAATTATATAGGTTTCACGTGCAGATATTATCTGTATATTGTATTGTGTGTTCATAACCCCAAATCAAGTCTCCTTCCATCACCATTGATCACCCTTTACCCGCTTCTACCTCCTCCACCCCCCTTTCGCTCTGGCAATCACCGTACTGTTGTCCCTTCACCCTTTCACCCACCACTACCTAGTCCCTTCTCTCAGCTGTCAGTCTGTTCTCTGTATCTATAAATCTGTTTCTGTTTTGCTTATTTTGTTCATTAGATTCCACATATGAGTGAACTCATATGGTATTTCTTTCTCTGGCTGGCTCTCCAGGTTGTATATAAATGTTGTTTTTTAAAAAATATTTTTTTTTGTTGATTTCAGAGAGGAAGGGAGAAGAGAGAGAAACATCAATGATGAGAGAGAATCATTGATCGGTTGCCTCCTGCCCCCACCCCCAACCCGCACCACTTCCCCTACCCCGCACTGAGGATCAAGCCTGAAACCAAGCCTGTGCCCTAAGCAGGAATCAAACCTGACCTTTTGGTTCATAAGTTGACAGCCAACCACTGAGCCACAGGGGCAGGGCTGTATGTAAATGATAATCTTTGGTTTTTTTATGCATAGAAACGAAGAAGAATTCTCTTCATTTTCTCATACTCCCTTTGCTATGAATTTCCTTTTATACGTGCTTCTGTTTGAAAAGATGGGTTTCAAAAATTCCCTTTTCTATTGATAAAAATTTTTTACTTTAAACCCCAAGCTGTGTATTTCAGGTTCATCGACACATTGATTTGATGCCACCTGCATTTAAGGTGTTTTTTTTCCCCCTTAAAATTAAGAAAATTACAGGACTGATATTTAGATACACTTTATATAACATACACCAATCATCAGAATCTATTTCAGTTCTCAGGTTGATTGAAATCCTATTTTGAGCTCTTCCTTCAACCCACTGTAATTTTCCCTGTAAGTCATAATTAAGTTAGAGGATGCTTTTGTGGGAAAGCAAATATCTTGGATGTGAAAAGACCAGAGGGACTTCTATTTAGTTAGTAGACACTGTTACTAAAATGGCATGTGCTCATCCAAGTCTTTAAAGGCACCCGTGAAGTTGGAGCTCAAGCTTCCGGTTTTAGTTAACATGTGTCCCTAGCATAAGAACCAGAATGAAAACGTTAGGACTGTAGTGGCTGATACTCAGGAAAAAGTCTGACGGCTGCAAGGGTCACTTCCCCATCCAGCCAATCGTCCCCCTCCTGGTATTTTCTAGTTACTGTGAGTGTGAATATGCGGGGGCTTGAGGGCAATGTTCCTGGGAAAGGCCCCAGTATCTAATGACCTTACAATGCTCTGGGGATCCTGGGGCTCTGTGGTGCCTGCTCTGAGGATGCTGAGTGATACCTGTGCTTGTTGACCTGAGAGTTGGGGACAAAGGACCAGGGGTACAGAATGCAGAAACAGGTTCTGTTACATTCACTGGCAACATCCTATATAATAAAAGGCTAATATGCAAATCAACCAAATGGTGGAACGACCAGTTGCTATGATGTGCACTGACCACCAGGGGTCAGACACTCAACGCTGGATCTGCCCCCTGGTGGTCAGTCAGAAGCCGGGCTCATGGCTGGCAAGTGCAGCGGAGGTGGCAGGAGCCTCTCCCGCCTCCACAGCAGCGCTAAGGATGTCCAATTGACGGCTTAGGCCCGACATCCCTCAAGGCTCCTGGACTGTGAGAGGGTGCAGACTGGGTTGAAAGACCCTCTCCCCTGAGTGCACGAATTTCATTCACTGGGCCTCTAGCATAAATAGAATATGCTAAGCATACAGTGGTCAAATCCTACAAAGTCTGCTAATTTCCTTTCAGCCTAAGACTTTTGAGGAGGTTAGAAACAATACATTATGGCTTTTTTGGAGCCCTGACAATGTACTGAACCCCAAACTAACTGATGTATATATGTTATTAATCCCATTTTACAGGTAAAGAAACTGAGGCTGAGAGAGGTTGAGGTTTCACAGTGTATTTCAAGAAACAAAGATGCATCTGTGTAATGCCAGTGTCATCCTTCTTCCCTACCCCATGCTGCCTCTGGAAATAGGCTTTATATGAGGAAGATGTGTTATTAGAATTTGTGTGTCATCTTCATAAAATGGCAAGACTACATCTATTTAGAATGGATCACATGGAATTATTATTCCACTATTAGAATATGGGTTAATTAAAATGGTTCTGTACTTTTATATAATCTACTAGAGGCCTGGTGCACAAAATTCGTGCATGGGTAGGGTCCTTAGGCATGGCCAGTGATCAGGGCCAATCTGTAGGGTGACCGGCGGGGTGATTGGGGGACCCCCGACACTCACCTTGGAGGCAACCAGTTGGGCAATTGGGGGCCCCCGATGGCACCCACCTTGGCTGACCTGGGACCTGTGAGCTGGGGGCAGCTCCTGCATTGAGTGTCTGCTCCCCGGTGGTCAGTGTGCATCATAGTGACCTGTCGTTTCACCAGTTGTTCTGCCGTTTGGTCAATTTGCATATTAGGCCTTTATTATATAGGATATTGCTTTATACAAAAAGCAGCAATGGCAGAAACTTGCTCTCTACTTAGGAACCCATGTTCCTGGACATGAGATATACTTTAATATATAGTAGTATATGCCGAAACCGGTTTGGCTCAGTGGATGGAGCGTTGGCCTGCGGACTGAAAGGTCCCAGGTTCGATTCCGGTCAAGGGCATGTACCTGGGTTGCGGGCACATCCCCAGTAGGAGATGTGCAGGAGGCAGCTGATCGATGTTTCTCTCTCATCGATGTTTCTAACTCTCTATCTCTCTCCCTTTCTCTCTGTAAAAAATCAATAAAATATATTTTAAAAAATATATATAGTAGTATATGGATAGCTTAAACAAAAATATGGATTTTACAGCACCAGATCGTATAATATTTATCAAACCCAATGAAGCATAATTATTAAAAAATCAACTCCATATTCAAGAGAAGTGGATTTTATTGTCGTTTTGACAAGAAAACAAATAACTCTTAAGGGACGTCCTAAAATAGCAGGCATTTTAATGGGTCTACCAGGCTTATACCGTGAAAGAGTATAAGCTAGGCCTAAAACAAATAATGAAGAGTTTTAGGAGAGGGACACAAGTAAAATGCTGGTACTCACTTCAATCAGATAGTACAACCATGACATCTTATAGATAGGGCAGGGGTAGTAGCACCATGTCATAACCTCATCTTTTGTATCATTATTCATTCAGAGAGGCTGTGGGGACACTCTTAAACGCCATCCAGATAGCTAGTAAATTTGGCCTGGATTTGGAAGGGCTGAACTTCTTACTGTTTTAATAATGGAATAATTTGCTTTGATTAAGTCAAGAAGGGAACCCCAGCTTCCCCCAAGTTGAACTTTCACCCCGAAAGGTCAGGATGTCCCCGGATCTTTGAGGGGGGGGGACACTCATTTTCTCTGTCGGCAGCTTTTCTCTCTAGGCTCTTCCTCCCTATACACATTAAGGAGCAGCTTCATTCTCCCCACGTTCACTGCTAACCTCCCGTTTGGCCAGATGTTGTCAGTTCTCATCCCGTTGGGCCTTCCCGTCTTTGTGAGACTGGACTCCGATGCTGTGCTTGTACCTCTCCGACTGCCCCTCCTCTGAGTTCCGTGTTGGCAGCGCTCCCACCGTTCTCTCTTTAAATGCTGCTATTTCCTGAGGGTTCAGTCCAGCTATCCACGCTGGGCCATCACTCTCCTCCCCTGTACACTGCATACCGATGGCTCCAGATGGTTACATCTAATCGAAACTTGCCTGGTGAGCTTCAAATTCATTTCCACACTAGCTCTTGGGTACCTCCAACAGAGCAAGTCCAACTCATCCCCTTAGGCTAAACAACCTCCTATTCCATCCAGCGTTTTCCCATTTGATAGAATCACTGTCAACTGGCCACTTGAGCAAGCAATGCGGAATTATGTTTCCTTCCTCTTTCTCACCTATTGCAAATTCTGGATGGCACACCCTAAGCTTTTCTTGAATCTGTTATCTCTCCACTCCCATTTATATGAAAATCTTATGCTATATGTATACTGTAATATTTATAAAACCTGTAACACCCAAGAATAATATTTTAATCTATTATTTTGTTTTCTTCACATCTATTTTTTTCTATTGATGATCTAAACACTGCAATATGACACTCAGAAAATAAAAACAAGCATTTACAGCAAACACAGTCAAGAGTACCAGTTGCCTTAATGGAAACGGTCAAGGAGTTCTTCTAGTTCTGGCAGTTTCCCAATAGGTAGCACTCCGGCCATATGTAACACAGACTGGGCAGAGACAGCTTGAATACTATGCTTTTCTAGAGAATGACCTGGGGAGTAATACCTAACGTTCATGTCAACATTCCATTACTTATTGAGAATCTCTGTAGAGCAGGGGGAATCTGATGAAATCTAAGGAAATACAACAGTACCAGGCAATAATAAATTGTAATGAGTGAATTGACAAATTCCTGACATATAGAAGGTCTATAGTCCTAATGTCCACTTGTTGGTTCTGTGTACATGGCCTGGGAAACCTGGGTTCATTTTGGTAGATGTCACTGTGTGAGTTATAGAAACTATTAAGGAAACTTATCTATGCAATGGTGAAATGGCGTTTTGAAATAACTTTGATTGTGTAAGTTACAGAATCTAATCTGGCTGGGTTAGCGCAGTTGGTTAGAGTGTCATCCTGATATGCCAAGGTTGCAGATTTAATCCCCAGTAGGGCACCTACAAGAATCAACCAACGAATGCATAAATGGAGAGAGGGACAACCAAAAGCATGTTTATGAAGAGTTTAACATTTACTGACTCGGGCCTATCCATGGTCTGGAAACTCTGGGAACTAATATGGAACAACAAATCTGTGTGTGTGTGTGTGTGTGTGTGTGTGTGTCTCCCTTGCTCTCTCTCTAATAATCAATAAATAAAAATTTAAAAAGAAGCTATTAAAAAAATAAAAAAAATTTATCTAGCATGGCTGGCCTGGGTCAGTGATTGAGTGTCAACCGCTGAACCAGTAGGTCACTATTCAATTCCTGATCAAGGCATATGCCCAGGTTGTGGCCTTGATCCCCAGTGTGGGGTGTGCAGGAGGCAGCCAATCAATGTGTCTCTCTCATCATTGATGTTTCTATCTCTCCCTCCCTCTCTCTTCCTCTCTAAAATCAATAAAAAATATACTTAAGAAAAGAAAATTTATCTATGCCATGCAAGACAGAGTTTCAAAACTGTAGAATTTTTTGTAAATGGCATTTACGATGATCTGATTACAAGTGCTGTGAAGTCCCATGCAGCTAACTTATGTTCTTACTAGAGGCCCGATGCACAAAATTCGTGCAAGAGCAGGCCTTCCTTCCCCTGGCTGCCGGCACTGGCTTCCCTCCGGCACCCGGGACCGGGGCTTCCCTAGCAGCCTTGGCTTTGTCCAGAAGGTCATCCAGAAGGACATCAGGTCTAATTAGCATATTATGCTTTTATTATTACAGATCTGCAATGGATTGGTTCTCTGAGGAGGACAGGTATGGGAAGACACTCTGTTCACTAGTGCTTTGGATGAAATGACTCATCTTGTCTGTGTGAGCAGATTTATTTCCAGAGGGTGGTTTCTTTACCATGGAGCAGACGTGGATTTGTTTTTCCTTTCAAAAAATATCCTTTGGCTTTTAAAGCATGCATCGTAGTGTTTCCATTGGCAGAGAGCTGAAATGTGACAGCGTCAGAGGATAAAATAGGACGTTATTTTTGCAGATTTGAATTATAGAGGCTGCGGTGATTGTTATAAATGGAGAGAGGGACAACCAAAAGCATGTTTATGAAGAGTTTAACATTTACTGAGTCAGGCCTACCCATGGTCTGGGAACTCTGGGAACCAATGTGTTCAAAGGGGGATGACTTGAGCTTTCACAGGGATCATTTACTAAACTCAGCCTGTGACCAGTTTCTCCTGAGAAGAATGAAGGAGATCTGATTTGGGCCAAATAGCATAGGAAGGGTACATTAGTGCATGCGATGGTGAATTTAATTGGAAAAGTTGTGTTTGATGTCAGCCTTGAAGAGTTTGTAAAGGAAGAAGCTTTGGGCATGGGTCAGATCAAATCTGGAAATGAAAAGTTTGGAAGCGTCATCTTCAAGTGGACAAAACAAGGGACGGATATTCAGGGACTTGCATTACAGTCCCACTTCTCTCACAGACGGGCGTCGAGGCAGGAGGCAAGCTTTCCGTTTCCTTCTCTGTGAAGGCAGACACAGCATTTTCCAGCTTTTTAACGAGGGTATTTTTTCTTCCAAACAAAAGCTCATAGCTAAGTCTAATATGTAAAATAGCTACAGACAAAACAATTCCCTCGGAAACTGCAAGGGGGGAGCCCGGGACTGTGGTCAGCCAAGTGGTGGGTCTCCCCACCCCCACTCCCCCAGAACTTTCTCCTCACCAGGAAGCAGCATGAGAGTCAGTGGGGACATTTGGGGGAGAGAATAGCTGAAATCTCTTGAATTTGAATTTTTTATGACTAAACATGGACACTGTCTTGCTTGATAGGACATCATCAGGAGCCACAAGGAATTAAAACGGGGATGGATTAACATCTAAAGAGTTTATTTGAAAAAAAAAAAGAATAGTCTGGATTATTTTAATGTAACCTCTGATGTTAGGAGAGGACCGGGGACAATTTGGAAATGAGCTTTAAGCTCAAAATGCATTTTGAAAGCTCCACCTTTCATCTCCTTGAGGCACCTTTTTTTGTGAGCGCACAGCAGTTTGATTTGCGAGGTGCGTTCACACGTGTCCTCCATGTGCGACTGTCTGAATGACCTCACAGTTCACACTGTCCCAGAGACGGCAGTTTCATGAGGACCCCCACATCCTGCAAAGGTTCCTTTCTCATGAAGAAGGGGAAAAACATTAACCACCTGAAGAGGCAGGGGTCACTTTGTTTGAATCCTGATGGAAGAGGAACATTGAGTTTTGACAATGGTGACCTTGAACCTGTAGACAAGTCCTGACTAAACTGTCTCTTCTCCTGGTCAGGAAAACCTTGGTCTCTCGTATAGAATTTGCAAATGTAGAGACTTCATTTTATGGCCAAGACTCAGGCTCCCATGACCCATGTAGGTAACACAGGTGAAATGGTCTACACCTCACTCCCTTGTTTTTCTCTTCCCGAAACAAGGGCTGTGAGGAGAAGAGGGAGACAGAGAGGCTGATCTGGTGAAGGAAGTGGCCCCTGGACAGAGAGCAGATCAGCTTAATCAGTCACTGTGACCAAAATCCCAATTTTTTATAGTTTTGAAGGAAACTGGAAATATTCAGCAGTTATGCACTTGCTCTCTGTATATCCCCCACCCAAATAAAGTGTGGTGATAATTTTATAAAGAAAGGGATAACCTTAAACATAGGAGAAGAGTTGACAATGAACTATGAATGAGAAATGCAATTTGAGGGAAACTCTGTGTTGTTTCAAACGTAACATCTGAGCCCAGGTTGAGGTATTTATATTTATTACTAGATATAGACATTTATTTTCCTAGCACTCTCTTTCCTTAAAAGGAGGAAAAGTCAGCTACATGACAACTGCTTCTATTTACAAATGACAGTTACTCATATTTTGATTTCTAACTTTTTTTTGGTCCCTAAATTACATTTTTCAGTGTTTCTGTGTGTTCTGCTCCTTTGACCTAGCCTGGAAAATTTGAAGAGCATTTCTTTCTTTCTTGTTCCTTCCCACTCAATAAGCCTTTACAAGTCCCCCCACCCGCCCCTAAACTCAAAGTATATAAAAAAATAATTTTTGAAAATGCATGTGTAAAGGACATTTTCATTTGCAGTGAGATAACAGCCATAGGTCAAGACAGTTTAACTTTCATTTTCTTCATCAAGTTGTTTACTGTAGAAATTACCTCTACTTATCACATACTAGAGGCCCGGTGCATGAATTTGTGCACAGGTGGGGTCCCTTGGCCTGGCCAGCAATCAGGCCGATCAGGCCTCTTGCCCATTCTCGACCGGGGCCAGCCAGCAGGGGTGGGAGGGAAGGAGCTGTGGGAGATTCTGATCAGGATGACTGAGGCTGGCCAGCAGGGAGGAGGGGCCACAGGAGGTTGGCTGTGGGAGCACACTGCCCACCAGGGGGCAGCTCCTGCATTGAGCATCTGGCCCCTGGAGGTCAGTGCGCATCATAGCGACAGGTTGAACGGTCGTTCCAGTCATTCAGTCATTCGGGTTGCTTAGGCTTTTATATATATAGGTAGAAGACTTATAAATGTATAGATTGTGCATCTTATAGCCTACACCAGTGATGGTGAACCTATGACACGTGTGTCAGAGGTGACATGCGAACTCATGTTTTTGGTTGATTTTTCTTTGTTAAATGGCATTTAAATATATAAAATAAATATCAAAAATATAAGTCTTTGTTTTACTATTGTTGCAAATATCAAAACATTTCTATATGTGACACGTCACCAGAGTTAAGTTAGGGTTTTTCAAACAGCTGACACGCCGAGCTCAAAAGGTTCACCATTACTGGCCTACACTCAGGTGCCTATGGTTCATGGCTAACAAACACAGTTCTTGACAATGATACTCTAGAACTAATAGAACTCACCCAATGCACCATGTGTCTACATATGTGTCACTATAGAGGTATACAGAGTTAATGCAGTTTCCAAAAGCTGCTCTACATCCACAGTCTGTGCTCTGTGGCAATGTTATGCTCACAAATTCATGTTGAATATTTTGTTATTTAATGTTCACATTAAGAATTAGTAAAAGCAAGTCTTGCTAAATATCTGTTTGACAGCAAATGAATATAGTGCAATGAATCTTCAGTACTTGATCTGTTTTGGTGTTTTTGTTTCTTTTGTGTGTGTGTGCGTTTTTATTAATTTCAGAGAGGAAGGGAGAGAGAGAGAGAGAGAGAGAGAGAGAGAGAGAGAGAGAGAGAGAAACATAAGTGATGAGAGAGGTTTTTTCAAAAATGCCCTGTTGGGGATCCAGCCCGCAACCGGGGCATGTGCTCCTGACTGGAATAGAACCCAGGACCCTTCAGTTTGAAGGCCGACACTCTATCCACTGAGCCAAACCAGCTAGGGCTGTTTTGGTGTTTTAATCCTGAAGCAATTCAGAATTAAATTTGGGAGGTAAATAAAATCATAAACTAATTATTGGAACATGGTCTGGTGCAAATGAGAATAGAGGTAGTATAATTCTCAGCACTGTGTAACAGTGTATTTGAGATATTTACATAGAATTTAAATAAAAGAGCTGCTTTCTTTTCCAATGTATTTTTTGTATTATAACCACAAGCTGATGTTTTTAACATACATTATTTCAAACCAACTCCTCTTTAAGGCGATTTTATGTTTCCAATATGAAGTGTTCAATAGCCCAGTGAGCTAACTCTTATTAAATGCATGCTTAAATGTGTCAGGCACTGTTCTCAGCTCGTATGTGTTTTATTTCATTTAATGTTTCCAGAAACCTTGAGATAGGGATTCTTACTACTGTCATTTGACAGATGAGGAATCTGAGGACGTTCAGGAACGTGCTGAAGGTCAAGCAGATAGTGATGGTTGAGGATGAGTTTTGAACCCAGGCAGTTCAAGTTCAGAGCCACCATATTAAGTCTCATTTGCACCATGCCATAATCCACTGCATTTCATGGGTTAAGACCAGAGGTTGGTGATCTCTTTAGGAGTGATACAGAAAAAAAAAAATAAGTTTTTATTGAAATATTTCTCTCTTCTGGAACTCTATTTTGTCCATTTGAAGCAGTCAAGGCTTAAGAATGAAATAAAAGGACTAATTTTTTACTTTCCCTAACAAAGAATCATCATCTGGGCAGCAATTTTGACATTTATAAAACCTACTTTAAATCCTCCGAATCACAATATCTGATGGTTTTCTGCAAATGAAGTGCTCTCGATGGTCAGAGCTTGTTCTACACCACGTTTACCACTGCACCGGGGCGCATCTCATCTTCTACTTTGGCCACAATGCTAGAACATCATGCCACCACATCATAACAATAACCCGAATGGCTGCTGGGAACTAGTGGAGATCATACAGGCATTTGGTTCTTTCTCTAGGGCTTGAAATAGTTCTGGGGGCGGCAGGGGGGGGGGAGGGTTTCCAGAAAGCCACTGCTAACCCAGCAGATCCCCTTGTGAGCTGGATCTTAGAGGACCTCGAAACCTGTGGCTCTCGGGAAAGTTCCACTAGTCTAACATCTCCTTGAGAAAACGCATCTGCCCATATCTTGGGACTCGGGTCTTACTGCTTTTCTTATCTGAAGGTCCTTTGAGAATTTGGAACTGGAGCAGGTTTTCTGAGGTGCCTGAGTCATGGACATTTAGCACTAGATGGGATCTTGGGATTCAACTTGTGTCACTCTTCATCGTTTTGCCAACAAGGAAGCCAAAAGACAGAGATTACAACTTGAATGTCACAGAGCCAGTCAGTGATAAAATCGCAATGGAAAGCAGATTCTCTGGCTCTGAGTTCAGAGTTTCTAATTAACCGACTTGGCATTCATACCCATCATAGCCCCTGGCCTTCAGAGCTGTCAGCACGAGTCTGCGACGCTTCTTTTACTGCCTTTGTCAGGGCTCTGAGGCGAGGTTGCCACCCTGACTCAGTTTTCTGACTCTGGGACTGAATGAGCAACGCCCTACGAAACAGTGTAAAACTAAAGCACATACGTCCAATACTACTAGATGGTCTCTCAATGTTCTCGCACCTTCTGTAACATTGGAGAACATGGCTTATTGTTAAATAAATACACAACCATAATCTTATTTTCACTCATATCTTTAAAGAAACATGGGTGAAGCAAAACATGATATAAGATAATTTTTCATTCTTTACTATCAATTTAAGTGTAGATTCTGAGGAAACGCATTTTTGCATATAGAAAGGCTAGCATTAAAGCAATGATGCTCTCCAGCAATTTTTACTTTTAAAGGAAGAAGGGAGATTGAGGTGTTTGTATGACCCTAAGAACTGACATGATGTTCACTCTCGTTATGACCGCACTCCGCGAGGGTATCTTACAGATAACAGGACATACCAGGAGCAGCTGCAACAACAGCACCAACAAAAGCAACACGTGTTGTTGGGCCTCTGGTTTCCAGGTGCTTGAGACACGGCAGGTGTTCCCTCATTTTGTGACTGCTGCCTCTTTCGCATTTCAGCTACAGTCGTCCCGGATTGGCTGAAAAGGGAGAGGAAACATAAGGTAGGGGGGGAAATCACAATAAAGATAAGGAAGTAAGGAAGCATAATTTGATTAAAAGATGGGGGAGGGAAGAGCGCTTAGAAAGGTGACAACGAATAGGCCTGGGATGTCAAATTAAAATTTCTCCCGAAAAGTTTTTAGGAGAATATCCTCAAAGCTTTTGGGGACAAACGTCTATCATTACCTGCTGCAAAAACCATAGCAACAATATCGTCACAGAATCAGGATCAGCTGGGAAGGTCAATATAAGGTTTGGAAACGTATTTTTAACTTCCTTCTTTACTCAATGATCACATCTGCTTTCCTGTATGAACTCCTTTCAATGATTATAGCGGGTGTGTAGTTCTTATTTCTCCACTGATGTTTACAGTAAGGTTAACTGAGCTCCATAAATCACCACTGCGAGGTTTTTAACGACATAACGTTGTGTGGAAGATCAAGTTTGTTTTTGGTGTTCTCTCCCATTTCTGTTTTAAACATTCAATCTCCTCTTTGGCACTTCCGGTGCACCCTCCTGGGCTGGTCTCGGTAATATTGGCAAGGCGCCTCATGCTCTGTTACATAACCTTGTTGCAAAGGCATCATCTCCTCTCCCCCCACCACCCAGATCTATTTTCAATTCCAAGAGAATTGTGAAAAGATAAAAAGGGACGGAATCAAGGAGAATGACTCTGGCGGAACTTATATTACATATCATGGTAAACAAGAAAACTATTGGGGTATAGAGTACCATACCTGTGACCTTACACATTAGACCAAGTGAATTGATTTCTATGTAGAAGCCCAATCCTGATCTGGGACTTAGTTGCGGATAAGAAACGAAATTTTGTTTTAGTACAATAATATCAAATTTACTATGACCTCTTTGAAAACAGAATGAATTCTGCTGAATGATGTTTTTCAGATATATGCAATGTATGTAAATCACATACATATGTGGTCATATGTGTAACTGAGAGCAACACATATGAAAAATGTAAAGCATTTCCGGTTATTTTGGCATTGTGACCAAATACACATCACATCTTTAGTTCTAAATACAATGATAGATACCTTTTAAAAATACTGTATTCTTGAAAACAAAATAAGATCTCTTTAGACCAGAAAACTACAAAATGGTCAGTTAATGGGGGCTAAAGCCAGAGACATTTTGCAATTCAGGTGTGGGGACAGAAAGATGCAGAGGCCCCATACTCCAGCGGGTATAAAGTGCTCCACTCTGAGCTCTCCACAGGGAGACCAGATTCCAGGGCACCTGCTCAGAGTCAGGGGCTGTGGGTCTGCTACTCACAAAAAGATGCTGAAAACACTACCTATCCCACTCAATTGTGTCAGGCTGCAGGAGGGCGAGGATGCAGAGAAAGGCATCCAGACCTGCCCTGGGCCAAGCAGCCCACAGGCTCAGTGACATGGGTCAGAGACCTGTCCAGAACCACTAATGGATGTGGGGCAGGGATCCTGAGATGCTGATGAAAGAAGGTACCAAAGGACCAGTGGAGACGAGAGCAAAGCATCACATTATGAAGAGTGAGTGAGAGTGAGAAATATACCTCTCACTGATGTGTTTCTTGAAAACAAAAAATCTAAATAACACTGAAAAATAAAGAGCCAACTCAACAACCAGGAGATGGCTGCATTTCTGATCAAATACAAAAACAGAATCATCTAAAACTAGTTTAATATGCGTATGCTTAACATGTGTATGCAAACAATGTGATAAAGGAAATACTATGAGAACATTTGTGCTATTCATGCAAGAGAACAATGAATTATAAAAACAAATATAGGCAAGCAGGAAAACAAGGAGAATAAAAAACAAATGTAAAAACAAAAACACATAGTCATCAAAAATATTTGAAGAGAATAATATCTGCCCAGAATTTAGCAAAAGGTAAAAAGATGAAACACAAAGGAGATAAGTACAGTGTAGCATGGAAAGACTCCAACATATGCCCAATAAGATTTTTATCATAAGGAGAAAGCTCATGGATTATCAGAGAAGTATTATTTTCAGGGAATTTGGCTGAGAACTTTCCAGAATTGAAGGAAAACACAGCGAAACAAAGCCTCACATTATAAGAGTACATGACATGCTGCCCAGAACTAATAAAAGTAGAGACACACTCACATGCATTCTAATAGAACCACAGAAATCTGAGATAAAGAAGTAAGCTAAATTATTGCCCACAGGGCGTAGCCTGTACTGACAACAGCCTTCGTGGGCAATACTAGATGCCGGAAGACAAAGGGCAAGAAAATCCGGTCAAGGGCATGTACCTTGGTTGCAGGCACATCCCCAGTAGGGAGTGTGCAGGAGGCAGCTGATCCATGTTTCTCCCTGATTGATGTTTCTAAGTCTCTATCCCTCTCCCTTCCTCTCTGCAAAAAATCAATAAAATATATTTAAAAAAAATAATATTGAATGCACACTGTGATTGACAAAATAATAAAAAAGGAATATATGAGAACATTCTTTTCATTTCAAAGTTAGGAAATATAAAACGATTACTCTTATATTTCTGCATTACAATGGGATGGAATATACATTCCATATACAGCTATGGCAAAGAAGGAAACCCGTCATTTATGACAACCTGGATGCACTTGATGGCATTATGCTAAGTGAAATAAAGCGCATAAGCAGAGTGTGTGATCTCACTTATATGTGGAATCTAAAAAAGTGGAATTAGCTCTAGCTGGTATGGCTACGTAGGTAGAATGTCAGCCTGTGGACGGAAGGGTCCTGGGTTTGATTCCAGTCAAGGGCACATGCCCAGGTTGTGGGCTCCATCCCCAGTAGGGAGCATGCAGGAGGCAGCTGATCAATGAGTCTTTCTCATCATTGATTGGAATAGAGTGGTGTTTACTAAGGGCTGTGGTTGTGGGGAAAGGGGATGATCCTGATCTTGCAGTTAGAAGATGAATAAGTTCTGGAGATCTAATGTCCAGCATTATGGTTATAGTCAATAATACTGTATTATATACTTTGAAGTTGCTAAGGGACTAGATCTAAATATTTTCATCACAAAAAAATAAATCATAAATATGTGATGTGATGGAGGTGTTAGTAAACTACAGTGGTAGTCATATTGCAATATGCAGTATAAGGGTATTAAACCAACACATTGTACACCTTAAACTTATAGAGTGTTATATGTTAATTATATCTCAGTTAAAAGCATCTTTACAGTTTGAGCAATGAGCAAAATAAAACAAGCTGAAATGTAAGAAATTAATTATAAGGATATGAACTTGGATAAAAAACAACTGCATAACACTAGGATGAGAGAAACATGGTTTACAGGAGCATATAGAAAATTCTAGGTCATTTCCTGGACAACAAATTCAGTAGTAATCAACTGTGCCATATAAACACAAGCGTTAATGGGAATTTAGAATATATTACTAGAAGCATTTCTTTTTTCTATAAAGTGCTGGTGACAGCTTGTCTCTGGACTTGTCAATGATTATGTTCAAGTCTGGTCACAATTATTTAAGAAAGAAATTGAAATGTTTTCAGAAGACCAGGAGGAGGTGTGTTAAAAAAAACAAAAACATCTCATAAGAATACTGCTTTTACAGCAAAGGCGTTAGCTCTAAAGAAGACTAAGATGATCAGAATAATAATTTTCTAATATTTGAAGTGATTCCACTTAGAAGATAATATAGATCTGTTTTGAAAGGGATCGGGCCTAAGCCTGCAGGTGGACACCCCCTGAGGGGTCCCAGACTATGAGAGGAGAGGATGACAGCTCTCTCAAGGTAGTACCAGAGTCATTCATAATGTGCCAACAAGTTGGTGTCGTACGATGTTTTCAGGCTGGGATGTTGAAGATTCCCACCAGTGTCTTTTTGCTGAGACATAATTTTACTTTTTATTGGGCAGGTTTTTATTTCCATTGGGTGGAATCCTTCTATCTCAGGGATCTACACAAAGGCTTGATGAGTGAAGAAAGAAGACTGATGGCTTGGTTTTTCATTTCACCATGAACATTCCAATTTTTATCACATGTAAAATGAACTGAGTCTCAAGTGACTCATAGTACCCACAATCAACTCCTTATCCAACAAACTTCATTATAATTGCAGCCATCTTGTCATGTTTTGTGAAAGCATTCCCTTTTCCCATATAATTGTTGATTCAGAGTTTAGCCCGCCAAAAGGTATTTGCTAAATAAGCCAAACCTATGAGGCTCTCCTTAGCACTGGGATGGACAGGGAAGCGACTCACCATGTACAGATATTTATGCCTCGTTGTGATGTATTTTCCCTTTGAATGGAAACATCTCATTGCTCAGTCTTAAATGTCTGATAACTACCCTGCTTTAGCCCAGCCCGCATATGTCTATGTAATGGAGCAAGCTTTCAATGTGACTTCTTGTCTCAAGCATATTTAGCCAATAAAAGTTGTATCCAAACCAGTTTTTTGCTTCTTTTTTTGGGGGGTGGGGTGGGGTGGTGGTGGAGAATTGGGGCATATATTTTAGTGTGCTATTTTCAAAATTGTGATACAGTAGTTCCCCCTTATCCGAAGTTTCACTTTCTATAGTTTCGGTTACCTGTGGTCAACCGTGGTCTGAAAATATTAAATGGAAAATTCCAGAAATATACCATTCATTAGTTTTAAATTGTGTATTGTTCTGAGTACCTCACTTCCTCTCATTCCGTAGGCATTGTATCATCTCACATCATCACAATAAGGGTGAGTCCAGTACCATAAGATATTTTGAGAGAGAGACCACATCCACATCAATTTTATTTCAGTATATTGTTATTGTTCTATTTTATTATTAGTTATTGTTGTCACTCTCTTACTGTTCCTCACTTATAAATTAAACTTCATCACAGGCATATATATAGGAAAAAAATAGTATACACAGGGCTTGGTACTACCCACAGTTTCAGGCACCCCCGGGGGATCTTGGAATGTATCCCCCGAATAAGAGGGGACCATTGCACTACCCTTTCAATGCTCATCTTACTTATCATCCCATCTCTTTCTTATTTCTTCCCATTTGGGAAGACACTGATGCATTCCTCTCAGTGCTACAGAACATTGTGCACCCACCACTGTACTGGTAATTTGCATACAAGCCTGCTTAAATTACTGAACCCTGACTCTCTAGTCTCCCCCCTTTTGGAGTCCCCAGCACCTGGTGGAGGCACTTCCTCCAGGCAGTCTTGGCAGGCCCTCGCAGCCTGTGGGAAGCTACTGGGCCCTGCCCCACCGTCTCTGACCTATCATTCCATATGGTTCTGTAGCTGTGCCATGTGTGCTTTTCCTACAAGACCGGGAGCTCCGTGAGTGCAGAGGCTGAGCCGTTCATCTTCGTGTTCTTGGTGCACATGGAGGGGTAATTCTGTGTCTCAATTAAGCTCCCACCAGGAAGGGGTATTTTATGAGCTGGAGTCAGTCTTTTATGCCACAGAGAATCATTCCTCTATTTTGCTCAGAGGAAAGAAGTTAATTTAATGGGGAGGAATGTCTCTCATAAAGTTTATCACTTTTTTCTTCTGAAAATGTTGGCATCTATCTACTAATGTTTCTGCATTTTGGAATCTCGTATAAACCAGCATTTATGTAATTGTACACATACACGCAAAATTAGTCACTTTGATGTCCATGTCATCAAAACGATATGTGGTAAAAGAGCACATTACTTCCAGGAACTTCATCGCACGAATGAGCTTGAGAACCAGTGAGCTCAGTCAATACGTGTTAAACTAGTGAAACAAGAGAAATGGGAGGCTTCTTTCTAGCACAGGTTTTCTTACAGACTCCAGATTTGCCCTGAGATAAAGGGGAAGGTCATTCAATTACTTGGCAATTTTAGAAAGTCAAGAAGACTGATACTCACACAGTAGAGCTTTTAGAAATCCAATTTTTACCTGACTTATGTGGGCTTTGCTTTAGTTTAGAAAGGCAGCATTAGCTTAGGGTAAATGTTTTAGAAATTGGACCAAAAATACCTTACAGTAAGAGCACTCTTTGGCATAAACACTGCACGGGGACAATGAGAGCCCTTAGCATAACCCCGGGACTTTCCTTGTCCGTTCTAAAAAAAAGCCACGATGAACATGGAGCCATAAGTGTTTCCTTAGGGAAGTACTGACTGCACTTTCATCTGCGTGATGTATTCATTTTCAGGTTCATCAAACTCCTTTTTCAGAGAGCTTCATGGGGATGCTCATGATGTCAATTCACATAAAGATAAGCAAGTTACTACAAGGAAAGAAAAAAGACTTAAAATGGGAAAAGAAAAAAAAAATTAGAAGAGAAAACAAAACCACAATACGTGAAAAAGGGTGTGCCGGAGACCATTCCTCCTAATAATGATTATTCATACATGGATTTAAGGACACTACAAAATCAGGGAATTGCTGTGGAAGTTTCATACAGAAAAATGTTCATATAAATACCTTAAGTGGGGATAAAGAGCTTAATACTATGTGGAAGCATCCCCAGAAGGAGCTAAAACACAAAACATACCCCATTTATGCTTGTGTTTATTGCGATATCCTTGTAAGCTGTTCAATCTTTTTCGACAACTAAGCAATGTAGGCCACCTCCGATTCGCGCTTGCTCTTCATGGTTCTATATGAGGAAGAGCTCCGCATGCCACCTCCTCAGGTGTATTCCGCGTCTGAATGAGTTAATTACCTCCTGTTTCCAAAGCTACATTCTGTATAGTTTGTCTTACACCAACAGACATCGAAAACAGAACATTTAAAGATACAATCAAGTAACCAGGAACCTTCTTCCAAAGCCCTGTTCTATTCAAGGTAAAAAAATTGTCGAAGAGGATTTATGGGGATGTTTCCCTAGAGCACATTATTATGGCTGTTTCATCAAATTTATTACTTCCCTTCAATCTGCCTTTCAGATAAGTGTTTTTAGCCAACTGGCCCATGTTATAAAGTTAATAGCAGCTCAATCTTTTTCCTTTTTTCATAAATACACCAGACAGTACACAAGCGATGCAGTCCATTCAATCAGCTCTCTTCACTCACACAGCAAAACATGTTTCCTCGTTCCAGGAAGAGTGGGCAGCCGCTATTAGAAAGGCTGTGGGTGAAGATGAAGGGATAAAGGCTCTACCCAGAAGCCCCTGATGTGCTATTCACATTTCACTAAGTACTATCTGAAACGTAGAAAAGGCTAAGAAGTAAAATGACAGGTTGTTGTTGTTTTTCTTTTTTGGAGGGAGTAGGTTAGGGAAGCATAATTATTCTCCTCCCTTATGTATGCATGGAATAGCATCTATGTGTATAAAAGGCTAATATGCAAAGTGTCCCCTCAGGAGTTTGACCGGGAGTTCTATCGCTCGCTATGATGGGTGCTGACCACTAGGGGGGTGGCACAGAACAAAGGAAGGCCTCAGCCAACAGCCAGAAGGCCCTGATCGGCCCTGATTGCTGGCCAGGCCTAGGGACCCTTCCCGTGCACAAATTTTGTGCACCGAGCCTCTAGTTGGTAATATAAGGAATCCTGCTGTTTTGGTTTGTTTTCTTTCAAAGAGTTACTCTTGGGGGAGAAGTGGATATTGGCAGTAATATCCAGAACATAATCAAATATACCAGGCATGATAAATATGTACTCAGAATTCTAGAGTTGTTGTGAGATATTAAATAACTCTCTCCACACACAGATATATCTGTACTAGTGGCCCAGTGCATGGATTCATGCACATTGAAGGGAAATTAAGTAGAAGAAATATGTTAAATATTGCTATTCCCCCTTTCTCTATAATACAAGTGTCAGAGATGAAAGAAAATTAGTAAAATGTATATGAAAATAATATATAAATTGATTAATAAACAATAACAACATGATATAACAACAAAGACATAATATAAAACAACAAAACCATGATATAAAAACAACATTGATACAATGACTGATAATTGATTAAACTTATTCTAATGTCTCCTTGTATAC
>NW_006298040.1:627288-635932 GCF_000327345.1 Myotis davidii
AGAGAGCCCTCCTGTCACTGGCCACCCAGTGAATGTGGATTATATTGATTTGTCATGTACAGACAGAAATATTAGTATGCACAGGAGGGTGCAAAAGTGAAACAATTCATATGCTGTTGGGAAAATGCCTTCCATTGCTCTGTTCCATGAATTACTGGATTTTGTCTATCTCTCCGGGTGGTCTAGGCTTCTATACATTTCCAAAGTAACTTGGAATCATTACAGCTAAATTTCTCTACCAGTAGGGAGATTATAAGAGTCAGTACTTATTTAAATACCTGTTGGTGGCTCATTATACCAATAAATTTACAGTATTTTGTTTCCATTAGATATGAACTATGAGATATTTGATCCAAAGTTAAAAACATATAGGTTGTGGCTTATAATTGAAGATTTATGAATACCAGAAAATCATCGAACATACATATGTTAAGTTCCTACTATGTGCAGTTCATCACAGGCCAAAGATAGTGTCTTATACCTAAAAATAAGATGAAAATAAAACGCAAGAGGTGTGTTAGAATTCAGATGTCTTTTAGGAATATTAAGATGTGTTTCGTGTCACTCTTGAAATACAATAAGGAGTGTTTTTTCCACCATATAAAAATTACTGTGGAGAAAATGAGCCCCACTGTCCCCAGAAAAGAGCTGTCCCCACTGGTGACATACATGTACACAGTTTTTTACATTTCCAAAGCTGATAGCTGATAGTGTTTCCAGCGGCTTGTTGTACAATAATTTACTTCTGGCTGTTCACTTACATATAATCAGCACAGCTAAAGTCAGTGTTTCCGAGTGTTAACAGGCAGACAAAATCGATTCAACATGACTAGTATTTCTCCTAATAACACACCCCCTTCGCTGTGTTTGGCTCTGCATCCCTTGTTTAAACTTGTCACATAAAACATGTTCTTAAGAGCGCTATTCATTTTCAACAGCTTCCTCACAACAAAACTCCCCATTAAAAGCAGAATAGATGTCAGAAAGCCTTGAAACTCTCCAGTTACCATATTGAACATGACTGTGGAGTGGAGGGAAAAAGGAATGTTTCCTTAATGCTGTAATTGGCCAGAAAAGGCTGCCTTCCCAGTTACCAGGCATAAAGCTGTTATAAACAGGATACGACTTATTAAAAATTCCTCCTTAGCCTTAGCAAATTAGATGTTGTCAGCAACCCTTAATTTCATCACTAATTGGGTTGGTAACATTTTAGAAAGGATTTTTGTACTTCCCGGCCGGTGTGGCTCAGTGGTTGAGCATCAAGCCATGAACCAGGAGGTCAAGGATCCATTCCAGGTCAGAGCACATGTCCAGGTTTCCAGTCCCAGTAGGGGGCGTGCAGGAGGCAGCCGATCAATGATTTTCTCTGATCATTGGTGTTTCTCTCTCTCTCTCCCTCTCCCTTCCTCTAAAAGAAGTGGGAAAAAAGAAAGAATTTCTGCACATACAGCAATCCAATATCCAAGATAGCTTGTTGATTGATTGATTGATTGACTGATTGTTGTCCTTTGATATAGCAACCTCAGTTTGGGGAAAAGAACCCAAACCCATTCTCTGAACTCTCCTTTTGAGACACTGCTAAGCGAGAAGCTTGGGGAGGCAGGACGTGGAATTCAGCCTGAAGCCATGAGCTGCCCGGCCCGGTTGCTGATCAGAACAGAGAGCAGAATTGGGCTGATGATTTCAACTACGTGAATTTACAAAGTGATGAGTGAGTGACAAAACAAATAAATGAGCTCATGCATTTTATTCTGTGCTCTATTGAAAGGTTATTTACATGGATCAAATTAAGTAATCTAGCTTTAAATAAATGGAAAATAATTTGATTTATTTTGTAAAATGTCATTCGTATTTATCTTTCACAGGTAAACCTAGTTCAATATTGATACTATATACAGAGAAAAACACATGGAAATTTAGTATAGAATGACAATGAAAGTCAGTTTCTGACTTTTGAGTAGTGTTAGAAGAAATAATAGCTATTTAGAGAGAGATTAAAATTAATTAAATCCTCCAAATGTATACCAAAATATACTCTAAATATATTCCAGACATAGATGCAAAAATTAAAAATATACAAGTAGTAAAGAAAACATGTGTGAAGTCTTATAACCCAGGAGAAGGGAAAGTCTTGCAAATGATTATTAAATTCTAGAAAAACATAAAAGATTATTTCAATGGCAGAAAAGCACAGAAAAACAAACAAAAACACCACCATGAGCACAATCTATAGACTGATGATGACAAGGGAAAGAAAATATTTTTAATTTATAGCTTAAAGGGTTAATTTCCACATAAATAAAGAGCTCTTTTATAGAAGAAGCAAAAACCGAGTAAAATGGACAAAAGATACACATATATGGTTCACTAAAAGGAAATATATAATTGTACTTTAACATAAGAAAACAAACTTTAACCTTACACTTAACAAAAGAAATACAAATTGTATTACATTGCTATGCTGCTTTCCAAATATCAGATTTATGAATCAAAAGCTAGGCAACATCTCTTAGAAAAGCAATGGAGAAAGAGCTACTATCTATCTACTACTAGAGGGAAAACAATCAAACAGCCCTTATGGAGGGTAATCTGGCCGTATCCAACCAAAGTACATACATATTTTGATGTAGCCCAGTGGTTCTCAACCTTCCTAATGCCGCGACCCTTTAATACAGTTCCTCATGTTGTGGTGACCCCCAACTTCATAACTGGAATTCTGCTACTGTTATGAATCGTCATGTAAATATCTGATATGCAGGATGTATTTTCATGGTTACAAATTGAACATAATTAAAGCATAGTGATTAATCACAAAAACAATATGTAATTATATATGTGTTTTCCGATAGTCTTAGGCGACCCCTGTGAAAGGGTCGTTCGACCGCCAGAGGGGTCACGACCCACAGGTTGAGAACCGCTGATGTAGCCAATCCCACCTCCAAGAATCTACGCTGAAGATTCATCTCTATAAATATGAAACAACACGCGCATGTTATTCATTACAATGTAATTTAGAGTAAAAAAAGGATGGGAAGCAACCAAAATGTCCATGAAGATGGGGGCTGGTGGGATAAACTACGAAACATTCTGTGGATAAAGTGTTCGTCAAATCTTTTCCCTTCTGCGTGAGGATTGGCGAACTGTCCAACTACTGTGCTCCTGGCAACTTGATAAAATAGGATTTCAACCATATCCCAGCAATATCGTCTGAGATGAAAATGACCAGTGGCTGGTAAATTGCATCTAGATTGGTGGCGGGGGAGGGGGGATTGTAAATAAATTATAAATATCTTCACTGAGGATGGTGACTTTTGTAACTAGGCTTCTGCCTTATGGGGGGGACCCTGAAAACTATGCCTATGGAGTTGTTAGAAGAGATACTGGCTCCCTGACAGCCATGGTGCCTTCCCACCCCCACCCTCTTCCTACTCCCACTCCACCTGCTGTGGAGCTCATCTCCTTGCCCTGAGGTGTGCCATGTGGGAGAAGGGCTGCTGGACTGCCTTGGAGCCTTCACCGGCTTGGACTGCGCTGTGGATTTCTGCTGAGAGGAACACTGGGGCTGCCGTGGGGCTTCTGTCTTTGTCCTTCTAAGTAAACCAATAGTCTCCGGGGTCTGAATGGTTAGGAAAACTCGCTTTTACAAAATGGAGAACTATGCACCTGTAAAAATAATAACTATCTCTGTGACTGACATAAAATAATTCCTAGCACATCTGTGTTAAATGAGCAAATAAATGGACAGAATCATGTTTTGTGTGGGTATATAAAAGGAAACAGAAATACGGGTGAGTGTGATACACACACATACATACATATACATATTTGCATAAATATTTATATACTTTTACCAAAAAGTGACAAGATCAGGACAAGCCAGATGTGATCGTGGTTCCGTTAGAGGGTGGGCAGGGATAAAGTGGAGGGAATAGGGACAATGAGAAGTCAGATTTTCAGATTATAACTTTTTACATGGTTATGACTTTTGAACAATATATATTTTTAAATATATTTTTTATTGATTTCAGAGAGGAAGGGAGAGGGAGAGAGAGCTATAAATATCAATGATGAGAATCATTGATTGGCTGCCTCCTGCACACCCCCTTTTGGGGATAGAGCCCGCAACCTGGGCATGTGTCTTTGACTGGAATTGAACCCAGGACCCTTCAGTCCTCAGTCCCCACTGAACCAAACCAGCGAGGGCGTTGTCTGCAGTTCTTTACCTGAAAAATAGCCTCCTCTCTAGAAACCACCCTACAAATACCAGTCTCCATCTTCCCCAAGCAAAGCTTGTATCACTACTTGTTTATTTGAATTTTGAGGGTAAGAAAACATGTGTCTCATTTACAATGAATATGTTATGAAGCTAAGAAAGTTAGTTTTCTTCATCAGTTTTTAGGGGATAGGTGAATACAGTTTCCTTCACAGATTTTACAAAAGTTCTCTTTTGGTAAAAAACAAAAAACAAAAACAAACAAACAAGAAAACCAGCTTAAGGTCTATGCCATAATCAGATTTATGGGAGATAAACACTGTCTTATTTCTTTTAAAATTTTAACAAATGGACCATTTTCTTCAGGCAAGCTTGCAGAAAGAAACGCTGGCAGAATGGCAAGTCTGTTTTTATGGAAATAAGGCCATTAGTTCATCTTTGATGAACACGATTCATTAATTCTTGAACCATACTGGTGGGGAGGAGAGAAGGAGAAACAAACAAGAAACAGAACCAGTAAATATTATTCCAGCCTTAGATCCTGAAACATAAGAACTGCTACAACACGACCTAAATTTAAACTCAAAGAACCATATTGTCACAAAGAAAATCTGAGATTGTAAGCTGAAATTACTTATCTTTGTTGGTGCTGCAAACTATGAAATGGCATGCTTATCTTGAGGAGATAATGTTAGTTTCACCATGTTAAAATCTGCAATATAGTTTTCCAGATAAAGGGTTTATTTTTATTTTATTTTTACTTTTTAAATACATTTTTACTAATTTCAGAGAGAAAGGGGGAAAGAGAGAGTGAGAGAGAGAGAGAAACATCAATGGTGAGAATCATTGATTGGCTGCTTCCTGCACAATCTAGGGATCGAACCCACAACCTGGGCATACAAGCATACACACACACACACACACACACACACACACACACACACACACACACACACACACACCAGCCTGGATAAAGATCCAGAACAGAAGAAACAGCAGTGTTTTCCTACTGCATTCCTGTTGGGCCTTGCTCTGGATGTTTAGATATAGATCCTGTGTCCGTGATCCCTTAGAAATCTGTGAGCTACCGAAAGGCTCTTAACAAATGTATTTTCTGTTTTATACTAGAGTAGATTCTATATCTGATTGACACAGAAATCAAGACACTTACATGGGGGTCAGTGGCAACCAGAGGATGGGCTGTATTAACACAGTCACAGATGTTGGGCTGATTGGAGGAGGGTGAGGTACAAAGGAGGGGTACAGGACAGGAGCCAGCTGGCGTAAACAACTCTCAGAAAAGTCCAGTTGTGAAGGGGAGAGGAATGATGGAGAAAAGCTGGAAAGGGATGTAGAGTCATAGAGGGAAGTTTTATTTTGAAAGATGAAAGTGATTTAAGGTTCCCGAGAAGCCTGGGATGTAAGACAAAGGACAGGAGGAGATCACTTCAGCTAGGAGAAGCTGTGCCTCCTGGAATGTAATAGAAGGTTAGGTCGGTACAGTCCAATGTACAGCTTCCGGAACTCCGGAGTGGCTGGCAATGTTTGTTCTGGAAAAGCTCTAACTGGTGCAAGAAGAGGAGCTGAAAAATGCCTAGGGAATTCCAAATGGTGACTATATAAAAGTTATATGCAATGAGCTATATAGAAAAAGACTCAAAATCATTGGTGTATTACTTAACTGAATGCATTTCTATGCTATTTTCAGTTAGATAAGTGAACAATATAACCATGTTATGAATATTTAGATAGCATAGCAAGAAAAAATTCAATGCACAGGCCTGATAATTTCTCAAGGCTTTTAAAATTATGGTTTTAAAAAATGTCACGCTCAGTCATTTCTGTAAGGCATTTTTACTAGTGGCAATAGGATATAGATGCAAATAGTATAGGACCTACTGTTTGTTACACTTAGGATAATTGTGTTTCAATCTTAGTCATTGCACAGATTTGAATTTTAGCTCTGAAAAGGACCTCAGGGGTTATCAGGTGTCACCTTCTCTTCATACAGTGAAGACCAAGCTACAAAGAAGGCCAATAATCCCATCAGGATCATACAGCAAATGAGCAGTAGAGGCTAGGCCAGACCCCTGCGCCCTAACATGGACAAAGGGCAGGTTAGCAGAACCGATTGAACCTGCACTATTCTAGCTCAGTACTTCTCAAAGTTCTAGTCTGTACAAGGCTTCTTACTGGTCCACACAGATGAGGGGTATGCAAATGAATAAGGGAAGCAGTGCACTGACTTCTATTCTGTGACTGATCAGTAACTGTGAGCCCCATAGACCAGCTGTAACCCATGGGTTATTCTTTGAGTAGGACAGGTCTAATTGAAGGGAAAATCACTCCCAAAATGTCTGGCTCTCCCCGTACCAACGAGTAAAAATTATGTTGGAGTTTCATAGCCACATTTACTCCATTACCCTTACATTTTCTTCGTTAACAAAATAATGTAAGTGCCCAAGATACTGACCTTCCGAAACCAGAGCAAACATACCGGGTCTACAAGTATAACATGACACGCTTACTGTGCAGGTGTACGTGACCTTATTTAGAGGGCGTCCCATAGGAAAGTGGAGTGTTGAGGAAGTGGCTGTACTTTTAACCTGGTCAACTTTTTTGCTTGATAATTTAGCAGAATTCTTAGGATCCGTGTTTGTCTGTGTTTGTCTGAGAGAAATAAACCTTTGAAGGATAATTACATCTCTACTTATTCCCAGCCTTCAGCTATCCCTAACTAATACTAAACTAATTGGTTGTAGAATTTTTTTATGGATTTAGTCACCAAATGCACCGCGGTAATTGTATCCTGTTTTTGTGTTTTGGTCCACAACCTGGAGAAAATGACAATACTAAAGAAAAAGAAAAGAAAATAAAAAGGATGCAGAACGCATGACACCATGATTCACCATACCCATTGTGATTGATTCTTAGAACAAATGACAAATTTGGATAGGGTGCTTTAAAAAATGTATTCTATAATTAATAGGCTATCTGAAATTTAATTCTAAGCCTGAGAAAAATTACCATTGAATCACTAGGGTAAAACTGAACACCAGCGATCATTGACTTCATTTCCCACTTTATAAATCAGCCTGCACATCAATTATGCTGAAAAGAAGTGATGAATCCCGTTTAGAGATCTCTAGAGGAAGAAGTGATGCCACAACCACTGTAATAGGTAACATATTTACAGCTACCCTGGAGGAAACACTAGCTCCTACATGTCCCTTCCTGATTGGCTATCTTCCTCCAGTTCAGAACGCTTCAGCATGACTGGCAATATTCAAAACACATGGAATATAGCATTCAATGTTTTAATTGTCACAAACACACTAACAAGTGGGTACTGGTATTTAACTCCATCATATAAAGGATTGGGAACTAAATTAAAGGTTAATGATATAACTTGCTCTAGACTAAACATAAAGATGCCAGATGTGAGCCCAGGAATCTGTGCTCTTCACCACTAGCTTATGTTTCTCTCCTGGAAACGACAGTATTTTGGTATCAGTGTTCTTAAGTAACGCCCCATTAATTTGGTAGTTTCGTCAGAGTGCTTCTTGTCTTTCCCGACCTCCAACCCCATTTTTCTTCATTCTTCCTTTTAATAAAGAATGTACAATTATACATGGCTTGGGGCAGAACGGGCTTGGGATATTATAAAATTAAAGTGACACAGTCCACTTAAAAAAAAAATCCCTCCAAGCTACAATGTCAAGTGAGACTTGGAAATGCTAGAGGTCGGAACATTGCTCACAAATTATCCCGGTACAATTTAGCTATGAGTTTTTTTGGAATTACACACAAAGCATCTGGTGACTCATATAACTTGTCCGTAGATGTGTTTTGTTGTTGTACGATCCTTTTAGTCCAAGTACCCTGAGGAACAAAGTGTTAGGGAAGCTGTTATGGTTTCAATTTCCCTCTATGACTTGCTTTCATTTGAAAACCAGAAAAGGAGGGAAAATGGACTGGCCAGCTCCTGGCATTATCGGAGCTTCAGAATACTAAATTTCCACTTTCTTTGTGTCAGGAGAGAGAATGCTACCCTGATGCAAAACAAACAAACAAAAACAAAGAGCAAGACCTATTGCAGAGGTGGAAAAACAAACAAAAACAATTATAGGGAATTCAGAACACTGAATACATTAAGGAAGGCTGGTTCTGTGTTATAAGGAAATAGTTACAAGGAAATAGAAGAGTTTTGCTCCACAATTCTTAATTCCTGTAGTTCTTAAAGGTGTTTTCAATACAGCGGTTACTTGAAAATTACATAAGCAATCCATGGGAGAAGGGCAGAGGTCTCAAAAATTGTTCCTAGGTCTTCCTCCCTCCCTCCCCCTTTCTTTCTTTCTCTCTTTCTCTTTCTTTCTTTCTTTCTTTCTTTCTTTTCCTCTCTCTAAAATGAATAAGCATGTCCTCAGGTGA
>NW_006298040.1:636225-646663 GCF_000327345.1 Myotis davidii
AGGCTGGTAGCCAGCAACAAGGGGCAGGTGGCAGTGAGGGGGTGGGGAAGGAAGGCCCCGATTGGCCCTGATCGCTGGCCAGGCCTAAGGACCCTACCCATGCATGAATTTTGTGCACCGAGCCTCTAGTAAAACATATTTGAATTAGGATGTTCAATTAAAAAATGTTAAATATTTTTTTAATTACCACATTCACTGATGAGTATTACTTTCTGGTTTATGTATATATAACATAATATAATGTTATGTTATTTATAACATAATCTTCATAAATAAAAGAAGATGAGCATTTATCTGTAAAAAATAACAATTTTATTAGCAATGCAACACCTCAGATATGTCCATTAAAAGCTGTATATTTGGCCAAAACCGGTTTGGCTCAGTGGATAGAGCGTCGGCTTGCGGACTGAAAGGTCCCAGGTTCGATTCCGGTCAAGGGCATGTACCTGGGTTGCGGGCACATCCCCAGTGGGAGATGTGCAGGAGGCAGCTGATCGATGTTTCTCTCTCATCGATGTTTCTAGCTCTCTATCTCTCTCCCTTCCTCTCTGTAAAAAATCAATAAAATATATTTTAAAAAAAAAGCTGTATATTTGTTTGCTATGTGTTTGTGGAAATTTCAGAAAGAGTCATTATAATGTTTTAGAATATTCATATCATTTTTATTCACACCTCATGGATATGCTATTTATTTTTGTGTATGGATTCCTATGTTCTCATTATGTGTCTGTCATGGAGTATGTGATCAATGAGGTAAATATTGTGTTTTATAGTAACTGTCATCTAAGACCTAAGCAGAGAGCTGCAAGTATAATGAGCATTCGGTAAGCATATTGAGTTGATGGTGACAGGGCTGGTATTGGAGCACCATGCTCTTGAATTGTTTTCAATGGGGATCTGCCAACATTTTGGTGAAATATCATTGGACAACTCTTACTTCATGTTGGCATTTTTCCAAGGTGAACAGACTTTGAGGTGACTATTACAACTATTTTTTCCCATTTTTTTATTGTGGTAAAACACACTAATATAAAATTTATCATAGTAATTTTTAAGTGTACAGTTCATTGTTATTAAATACATTCATAATGTATTACTTGCATCATAATCCTTTTCCAGAACTTTTTTCATCTTATAAAGCCACAACTCTATGTCCATTAAACTCCACATTCTCTCTCCCCTCTGCCCCTAACAAGCACAATTCTACTTTCTGCTTCTATAATTTTGATTACTAATAATCACATTTTTTTAGAAAAATAATTTAAATAATTTGGGGAAAAAATAGAAATCTAAGGGACATTCTCTGGGGGTGGACAACAGTAATGAAATTCAATTTTGTTCAATCATTCGCAAATTACTTAGAGATCTTGAGTAGCAGAGAGAGAAAATCATGTTGTTTCATAATGAAGCATTTTTATATGAAAAAGTCTCTTAAAAGAAATATAAAGGGGTGTATCTTGCCCACCATGTGACAGATATTTAAATAAAAAATAGAAGTATCAAAGAAAACGCAGCATGAATGAAACAGGAGAAACATTTCTGAAGTAGGCTGTTATGTTCACTATTTTTATTTTATTTTATTATTTTTATTTTTAAATATATTTTATTGATTTTTTTACACAGAGGAAGGGAGAGAGATAGAGAGTTAGAAACATCGATGAGAGAGAAACATGGATCAGCTGCCTCCTGCACCCCCCCCACAGGGGATGTGCCCGCAACTAAGGTACATGCCCTTGACCGGAATCGAACCCAGGGCCCTTGAGTCTGCAGGCCGATGCTCTATCCACTGAGCCAAACCGGTTAGGGCTATGTTCACTATTTTAAATCTTTCTACTCTGTGTTCTGGAAAATGCTGCAATTTAAATAATTTTGAAATTGAATACCAGATGTATTTACTCTAGGAATATCCGTCCACTTAATAACTGAATCTGCAGTACAGCAGACTTTTAAATTATATACACTATTGTACATAGGTATAGAACTGAATTTCTAAAACCACTGCAAATGAGTCTCTGAAATAAACACTTTAAGAGGAAGAATCTCAAATTGGTTAGCAGAATGCCATTCCTCCAACTTTCTTAACAGATTATGAAAAAAAAAAAAGATTTAATTACATTTTACTCCTACTTGCTGATTTGTGAAAAGGATGCAGAACTCTCCATATAGGAAGACACTTGATTATTTAGATTCTATAAGATATACAAATAGCTTGGTTTGCAAATAACTACAAACAATACTTAGGATCCACACTGTTTTCAAAACTTGAATATATCAGCTCCATTTCTCCAAAACATACAGTGTGTCTTATCATCATCCAGCTATCAAGGTTTAGACATCATCTATCTGTAAATGTTAAGTCCAAGAAATTTAAGGGAAAAATGAGTCTTCACGGAGCTAACAGTCGTGAGAGAAGAAAGAGACATAAATAGGTAATCCACAGGAGTAAGGCTGTGATGGAGGTATGAACAAAGCCTTCTTGAAATCCAGCAGAGAGGGCTGGAGTGGCTTCCCAAAGTAGTGACACTGCGATAGGGTATGGGGAGGGGAAGACAAGCAGGTGGCCAGGTAGAAGACACATTCCCCTGGAGGGTCAGGGAAGGGCCTAAAGCTCTGGGGAAAAGTGACTTCAAAGAGGCTGGAGTCAGGCTCTGCCCCTCACTTGCTGTGTGATATAGAAACGTTATTAGCCTCTCTTGGCTGTGTCCTTATTTGGGGAAAGATGGGGAGGACAATAGGACCGCTGTATTGGGAGGATTTTGTGATGCATGCACAATGCTGGTGATGTTTGCTCCCCACTTGAACACTCAGTAAGCACGCGCTGCTGCAAACTGGTCATCCTGGGTGTCAACATGGGTTCATGACCTTATCACCTTGAAACGGCCATTTAATCTCATTGGGCTTCCTCCACCTTGTCTATATCAGGAGGAGGATCAAACCAGATGATCTTCTCAAGTCTCTTACAGCACATAGACACTTCTTGCTAAAAGGCCATTGCCACATACATCCCTACTTCATATTTATCCCTAAAACTTGGGAATGTTTTTTCTATAAGGAAAAGGTCCCGTCACAAAATTTAAACATGTTAAATGTGATGAATGAAAGAGTCATGGAACTGGCCTTCGTGTGTTCAGGTGGATTCACTTAACACTGGAAACCCCTGACTTTATCTCAGATAAATTAACTTTTTTTTTTAAGGACTTCAGAAACATGATAGAGAGTATCTGAAAAAAACATGGCCAAAGGTAGAGACTGCCCCTTCTTCATAACAGTGCTTCACCTCTAAATATAACATTGGCAAGAGGGGAGCTGGCTAGAACCTATTTGTTTTGTGGCTGCTTCAACTCAGTCTCTTGTTGGATTGTAACTTAAGAATAAAATGTAATCGCTTAACAGACACTATGACTTATCTGTTCCTTGACAAATTATGGAAAAAGCAGTGAACTACTCAGCTGGTGTTTGTGGTTTTTGATAAAAATATGTATTATAATGGCATGAGAGAATGGTCAGATATTTAAGAGCAAAGGCAGGGAAAAAAGCCCTGTGGGTTTAAACGTTCTTTACATACTTTTCTTCTTTAATTCAACAGATGTTTATTGACCAACTATTATGTGCCTAGTAGGGTTTAGACAATAGCAATGCACAGATGGATTTTAAAAGAGATATAGCACCCAGGAGGAGTGAGAAGACACCCAGGAGACGAAGGGCAATGAATTACCAGAGTTTAGGTCCCTGTGTGGTCCAAGGATTGCAGCAGTGTGGGAAAAGGTTGAGTTAATAATGTGGGTAAGGTCAGATAATGGGATGCCCAATAGAGAGGCTATGGAAGAGTTGTAGAATTTCATCACGTGTCAGTTTAAGGAGGCATGAGGTGGGAATGAGTGTCTAGCATAAGATAAAGAACAAGATTAGAGGGAAGGAGGAGGTGAAGGGATGCTAGGATGCATCTCCAATATCATTAAGAATAGGAGTAAGGTTGTGAGAGTGACAGTGTGCCCAGAGCACAACCTGGCGGGAAATGAGGGAGAATGATGCAGGAGCTAGGTAGATGACAGCAACAATGAGTGGTGGAAGGTTTACGTTTGGAGACTTTCAGGGAGGAGCGAGAGAGATTGGTCTGGAAGGGGCAATAGTGAGCAAGAAGGATTGCTAGCAATAATGTTCTGAGGGATAATTATAAGGAGATGAACTGAAGGAGTAAGAGAGGAAGAAGGGCCCAAAATACCAGAGGTAAGATTCTTGGGGTCACTGTTAGGAAGTCCATCTGATTTGCATGAATTGTTCATATTCACAACTCTTAGCTTAAGGTGAATGTTGCCAGTGCCCTCTTTCACTTCCTAAAGTGAAATTGACTTGGATGATAAATTATATGATCATTTTAGACATAATGGATTGCAGAATGAAAATTAACACAATAGTTATAAACACGTACACACACACACACACACACACACACACACACGGTAGTTAGTGGAAATAAAAGTGTAATCCCTACACTCCCTTGAACACTTTTTTAAAAAAATAATTGATTTCAGAGAGGAAGTGAGAGGGCAAGAGAGATAGAAACATCAATGATGAGAGAGAATCATAGATCAGCTGCCTGCTGCACGCCCCCTACTGGGGATTGAGTCCACAACCCGGGCCTGTGCCCTTGACCGGAATCCAACTCTGGACCCTTCAGTTCGCAGGTTAATGCTCGATCTATTGAGCAAACCGGCGGGGGCCCTCGCTCACTTTTTAAATGAATCCAAGACTTTCATACTTTTCCGCTCACTTTTAAATGAATCCAAGACTTTCATACTTTTCTTTCTTTTTCTCTCCTAGCAGAGTTTGTAAAAAGTGGCTTTGTCTCCCTTTAAAAAATATTTAATATTTATTGATTTAAATTTAGTTACTTTCAGAACTTTTAATCTTTAAAAAAAAGATTGAGTGGAGAAAATTTGGACTAAATTTTAAATACCTCTGGGGGAATAATGAAGTTCGAATAAGTATAATCCTGACTCAATTTGAATTATTTTTCCACCCTGCTATTATTAGAGAAGCATAACTATGAGAAAAACTCCTTTCTAACATTTATTCATAAATTAAAAAGGATGGCCTGTCCGTCCTAGTGGAAATATGCCTTGTACTGAGTTCCTCCCTTCCTGGAATCCAAGTGACTTTGGATTTCACGAGTAGCTTTGTGAAGAACAAGAAGAAAGAGTTGGAGAGGGGAAAAAAAGAGGTTCGGTTTTTCAATCAGAAGTACTTCTTTAGAATTCTGTTGGAGGCACTCACTACCTCAATAACTGCGAGTACATTACCCAAATTCACTACACATCAGTGTCCTTATCTATACAATTACTACTCCACACGAGGAATGATACTTCTTAGAGCAGCTGAGAGAATTAAATAAAAAATATGTACGAAAGGACTTATGGTTGCCTCAAGAGTAACTTGGCAACTTCACTTTCAGCTTCTTCTCTTTGGCTCTATAGTCCTTCAAGTGAAAACTAGTTTTAATAATATTTTCAAGTTCCTCCAAGTTTCCAAATCAAAGACTACATTCAGGACATTCTCTTGATGGGGCAGAAAAGTAAATCAATGCGTTTTCAATTTGACAAGAATTTTCCCCCAAGAAATTAAGACTTGTTGAACCTTAATTAACCTGGTGGATCATTTACCTAGTAGCTCTATTCCCTGAGTATTCTGATTAATCAAAATTTTATGTGAGGGAAATATGACACAACTTATGTATTTAAAGATGAAATGCTTTTATTTATGTGCCATTCATGGCCACATCCTTCTTGTAGACATTATATATTGTTTGTGTAAGAGGCAATACTAAGCTCCTATTTGTCACAGTTTATTTGTTCTTTCCTCCAAAAACTTATTTCTACTAGATAATTTTTTATATTTGGATGTAATTCTCCATGTTGATCTTTTACTAGAATCCTGGAATTATAAATCAGATAGCAAATGGAATAGAAATAATAGTTCAAGTATTAATATATACTGGACATTATTGCTAGAGGTTTTACTTAATTTAGTCCTCATAATTCTATTAGATAAAGTTTTTTTTTTCACTTTAAAATGAAAACCTGAGCTCCAAAAGTTTTAAGCCGTTTTCCCATATTCTAAGCACTAGAATTAAGATTTCAGTCTGGTCTTACAGACTTTAATGTTTATGCCCATTTTATTACATGCTATTATCCTATCCTATCCTATCCTATCCTATCCCATCCCATCCTATGCAACCCTACCCGTGATTATATTGTATGCTATTGATTTAAAAGTACTGACAGATGTCATTTCCATAAACAACAAAACTTCTTCATAAAATGGAAATGGAAATCGGTAGGGTTGATGCCAGCGGTCAATAGTATGCCACCCTTGGCGAACATTGGTGGTGGGTGGTTATGTAGTGGTAACTACCAGCAAGACATCAAACTCATTCTCTGGCATTTAATTCATCAATACAGTGACTGGCCTTTGTGCTTTGAAGGCATTCTGCTCCTTTACAGCCTTCCACTAAGAAAAGTGGTAAGCCTCATCACCCAACTCCTGTAATAAGTCCTAACAGTGGACACCAGGTGATGTCGTCTGATGGGACACCAGTCGGGAGGATAGGAAATGTAACATGCCAGAGACACACTGGCCAATCTCACACATCTTCCAAGTGAAGTAAAACTGAAAAGATAATGTGTGTGTATATACACAAACACATGTGAACACACAGAAAGACTAGTTCCATAGTTGTTACATCCTAGAGATGTGATTTGGATGATAAAGGATTAGAATGATGAACTATACTGGAACTTTTTGTTTGATATAAATTTGTAGTCTTTCCTAGTCAAAGATAATAATGTTTTTTAGTTCCAAACTGAAGTCAGAGACACATCGCTCTATAACCTATTTCCATTTTTCATTTTGGCTGGAAGCACACTCAAATGGAAGCCAGTGATCTCATTTTCTACTGTTCAGATCAAAGGGGGGAAAAAGAATCAAAGAATCAGTTGGCATAGGCTCATGAGATAAAAGGGTTTCCTAAGTGTCGATCTGTTAATCAATTCCTCAGAGAAGGGGAAAAAGAGGCCTTGCAATTAGATGAACTGAGTCATATGTCTTCAGAGAAGGGGAAAAAGAGGGTAGCTGAATTATACAGGCCTTGCAATTAGATGAACTGAGTCATATGTTCCTTACTCTGAGAAATGTAGACATAGAACATAATAAATGTATACATGAGTCGTAGACTTTGTCCAGAACCCATTAAGTACATAATGAAAAGAGTGGGGAACAGATGACTATCTGAGTGTGCTTAAGACTATCCAGGGAGAGTTCATTGGTCTTCTTTTGCCTGTCTCACTCCTGTGGCTGTACACCAGACAAAATCACAGATAGTGATGGACCCTCAGTGTTCCTCCAGGCCCTCTGTGCATGTGACAGAATCTAATCACAGGTGCCAACAGAGGACTGGCCTACATGAACAAATTAAAAAGTATTTATTTTCTGAATATTACTTTCTTTCAAATGCTAATAAGAGCTGAGCCCAAAACATTTTAGTGTCCTTTTCAAATAAAGGAAGAGCACAATGCACATATTAGGCATTCTATTGTCACGGTATATGTTTTCTTGCTTTATGCATTCTATCCTAAAACATTTAATTTTAGTCATGGCCCTGATACTCAGTGGCTAGCACTTGGTAGAATCTCAACTACTAGTACAATTGCTGAATGCGTAAAATGAATTGTGCAATGAGTTTTCTCTATTGAAAGTCATTATGGAAGCTAAGTACATCCATCTCAGAATTTTTATTGTTCAGTGAACAAAGGATATGGTTAATGAGTGTCAAATTTCTTGCAATAACCCATATAGCATTCTTCAGTTATTTTTTTCCAATTCTTTTAACCAAAACCAGAAAACTATAACAAACCACAAGATGTATAGGAGGCTGTCACAGTAGAGTAATGCCCTATTGCTAGTTCATAACACTGCATTAATAGCCTCAGTTTAATAGAAGAGTGTTTAAGGAATAATGGGCTGAAATGTTACATTTCTTTATGATGACATCTTTAGTAGTAACTTTTTAATTCCCTTTGTGCTCATATTTTATTTTAAAAGGGCCATAATATATTACCACCCATTGGCAGCAGGCAAGATAGGATAGTGATATTCCATTCCCTTCCGCACAAGGCGGGTGGAGCATGCTGCTCGGGGCTGTCGGTTTCTGCCACAGCCCACTGGCTCCTCTGGGGTGGCAGTGCCACGTGACCTCTTGAGTGCAGCTACTACCCCTTGCTCCTAGCAACTGTGTTCTGCTAAAGTGTGGTTGCTGCGGTTGCCAGGATATTATTCTATTCTTGTCCTCCATGACCACACCAAAGAAAAGAGAAAGTATCAACCAAACTAGAGTGAAGACACAGGGAGGGGGACCCAGAAAAACAAAGTGCCCTCCTCTGTAACAAAGAAATAAATTGAAGAGTGACTTCATGGTTAATGCTTTAACAAAATGTGTAACTTTTCTTTGAGATGAAATTGAAAAAAACACGTTTTAATGATAAGATGCCAAAAAATATGGCTATTAAACTATTAAGGCACAATTCACCACCTTATTATTATTCATTGAAAGCCACTTTTTTTCCCCAATGGAAGAGAGGAAAATTGTCTTAAAATTGTCAGAATGACCTGAGAGATTCGGAACTATAATTACCATCCTGTGTCACATACAAAAGTTGGAAGTAGATACCACATTTCACTTAACAGAAGACATCATTGATTGCAAAGTGCATACTGATTTCTGAAACGTTAAAAGGTGAAAAGTGTGTGTGTCGTGGATTTGTTAAAATAATACACTATGTACTAATTCAGAATTTTGATCAATTCTGAGATAAAATTTGTTTCTTATTTGTAGAAAAGGAGGTAAATTAAGTTTCTCAGGGTCATATATCTAATAAATAGAGACAGAATGAACTCAAGTATGTATTTGCTTGACTATTATGCTCAAACTCTTCATGATGCAATGTTGTTTCTTCAGTTCCTTGTGCAGATAAGAAATAAAAATAGGTACCATCTAACATGTTTATAGAACTTTATAGCTGTAGTGTTTGTCATATTCCTGGTAATCTGCTAGGTGTCATTAGCCCGTTTTTTCAACTGAGAAAAACTGGACTCAGGAAGATAGAATGACTCACTCAAGGTCACATATTAGAAAGTGTCAGAGCCAGGAGTGAAACCCAAGATAAATTACTCTTAATGCAAACCATGTTTGTCTAAGGTAAGACATTAACCAGCTACCAGACTTGAAATTAGATTACAGACATAAAGACTATTCCAAGAGAAATATATTGGATATACATAAGAAGAGATGTTGCACATGTCAGATGAATTCATTGATTTATTCAATGAATTATTGAATGGCTACTTTGATGTAGGTTGTTTCAGTACCTGGGATAGAGTAGTGTATAAAAGACAAAAATCACATGGAACTTCTAATTTCTACAGAGAGAAACAAGGAAGGAGAGAATAAGAAGGGGGAGTTTGCAATTTTAAATAGTGGCCAAGTAAGGTGTCCCTGAAAAGGTGTGACATTTGAGCCAAGATAAAGGCAATAAAGAAGTGAGCCACATGGATAGCTGTGACAAGAACATTCCAGGCAGAAGAACAAAGGACTCGGATTGGTAATGTTCTGGCTTATTGTAGGAGCAGCTAAGAGGTCAGAGAACTCCTGGGGGTAAGGGGTGAAGTGGGTGTGTGGATATACCACATAGCAGTGGTCAGCAAACTGAGGCTCACAAGCCACATGCGGCTCTTTGGCCCCTTGAGTGTGGCTCTTCCACAAAATACCGACTTCTGCGCATGGGCCACGAAGTTTCAATCGCACTGTACATGCGCACCCGCACGTGGTATTTTGAGGAGGAGCCACACTCAAGGGGCCAAAGAGCCGCACGTGGCTCGTGAGCCGCAGTTTGCCGACCACTGACATAGGGCCTTGTAGGCCAATGTAAAGCTGGGACAGAGCAAAATGTTAACCTTGGGCAGAGTAGCCTCATGGAATTTGGAATCTGGTCAACGTAATGAACCTGTCCTAGGCATTCCATGTATGTCTAGATCATCAGTCCAATTTAGTCTTGGGCTACCTGGCAAACAGATGTTACTCTGTGTCTACCTTGTTACTGTTTTATAAAACATGACCTATCTAGAGAGTGTTGATAGTGTTCCAGATTAATAGACAGCTAATGAATAAACATGTAGCACAGACCTATAATCAATGCTGGATATTTTAAGAAAAGCATCCGGACTCACATGCTTGGTCATTCTGCTACCACCATTGTGGAGGACGGGTGGAGTGAAGTGAGAATGAAGTCAGTGTTACCATAGTCCAGGCAAAATGATGGTGGTGAACTGGGAGAGGAGAAATGGAAAAATGGGGTAGAGATAAGAAGTACCCAAAGGTGACCAAGCC
>NW_006298040.1:646713-663639 GCF_000327345.1 Myotis davidii
GTGTGAGTGAGAGGTGGGTCAAGGTTGACTGCTGGTGGCCCAGCATGGGTGACTGTGTAGATGCCACCCCTCCCTAAGAATATGGGAAGGAAAAAAGGTCTGCTCATGAAGAAGGCAAGGAAACAAGTAGCATTGTTCTGATGCAGGCAGTTTCAGTGGAAGGAGGGGTCACTAGGAAGTGGCCAGGTGAAGATTCTTGAAGGTCTTAGGGCTTTAACTTAGACCTAAAAGCTGGTCAGGATTTAGAATAGAGAAGGGAAGGAAACACAGACAGCATTCCAGGCAGGAAAAATATGAACAAAGGCACAGAGGTGGCAGAGTAACTAGGAGAGCAGTGGAAGGAAGGATGAAGAGGATGGTCCTTGGATGCTAAGGAGTCTGCATCTGAAATCCTCCTTTCAGAGAGAGGATTCACTGTTTCAGAAGGCATCCAGGCCCACGGTTGATCAGCAACCTTAGGTGACTAGCAGGAGTAGCCATAAATGTCCTGAAGGTCTTGCTAGTGATCTCCTACGACTACACTTGGTTGCTGCTGGGCAGCTTCACAGCTCTAGCTAGAACTCAGCTCTCCGGAATCCCATCTCAAGATTAAACAGACGTTTTAGCAGTTTAGTATTCAGGACCGCTGCGCTATGCTATCACTAAACACATATTATAGTTATATTTTAAGTGTCAAAAAACAAGTTTAACATTTTATCTAAATTGATTTCCTTTCACCGTGAAGCATTTATTGTTCTTTTAATTTGAACTAAATAAATTCTATAACGAATTTTTCATAAGGTTGGTACAAAACAAAATAAACTTTTAGTCTACCCTGCATTTTCTAGCCTATCAGACACAATAATAATCAGATTTTTAACTCCACCCAAATAATATATAACCTAAAAATTAATATTTAAAAGTCTCAGCTGTAAAAATATCAATTGCTTGGCTTAGTCTGAAATTATTGCCGGTGGTGGTGGAATACTTGTAATGTCTGTTCAAGTCCATCGTGGAAAAAAAATACAAACCAGATCATTAGCTACAGTTATGTATTTTCCTGAAATACATTCACATCTCTCCCCTTCATCTCCCCTTGGCAACAACTGAATCCCTAACGGCTCTGATAATTCATAATTTCTTGCTTCAGTGCCACCCTTGAAAACAAAGCCATCCTGTGCTCTGTACATGTCATTATGAACCAAGACAGATCACAGGTAAAACGAGAGCTCAGATCACTCCAGATGAGTTCTTTCAGGAAATATTGCTTCTCCTATAATATAATCGGAAACTCTGAGCTCACGTCAGTTACAGGGCAAACTGCTAAACGCCTGTCAAAAACAACAACAAAAAGAGGACCACGTCCTTCCTTCCTTCCTTGTTGTTTTAAGCTGCCTCTTCCTCTTCCCTTTTACAGCTTCCTTCATTTTCATTCACTTCACTCCCGTCTGGCTCTGCACGGTATACAGCTTCCATACCTATTTTTTTCCCAGGGGCTTAGATGCAATAAAACCACTTTCCTATCTTACTGCCTAAATATGCATTTCAGGAACACACTCCCTTTGGTTTTCTACCTCTGTTAAATTCGATCTCAATTTTCTGTTAATTGTGCTCTAAATTCTCAGAAATGTACCTCAGGGCCTAGATCACGAAGAAGAGGAAGCAAGTTTGGCAGGCAAATGCATAAAACAGCTAAGCGATGAAGATAAAACAGGCGCTCATTCCTGGGAAATTACTGGAGGGAAGTCAGATTTCTAGCCTAAGACAAATGAGCCCACTTCTCCCCTCTGTGCCCAGAGATTTGGATGCTACATTGACACATCTTCAATAGCCTGCTTTACAAAGGACCCTAAATGCTATACAAAGGGATTTCCTCTAGGAGCCAATTTTTTTTTTTTAAAAATTACTGATCAAACATAGATGCTTCATGGAAGGAGGCACTTTTGTTTTGTCCATTAATAAGTCAGAATCTCTCAGAACAGTGCCTGGCACATAGTGGGTCCTCAATACGTATTTGTTAAAAGAGCAATTTCACTGGATACACCATACACAGAAATTTTATCTCTCAGTCAGCATGAAGCCCTTTAACCTTCAACTGTTCTCCAAATCACTCATTCTTCATTCCCAGATCATTGCTATAAAAGCCAAGTACAGTGGAACATTAGACACAAACAATAAAACATCACATTATGAATTGAGCTTTTGCTTTGTGATTTGAAAGATTTGCCATTAAACACTGATTTCTTTCTTTCATTTTTGTTATCTGCACTTCAATTTCCAGTTTACCCCTTTATTTTGAATGACAGTTCACTATTCATCCTTCAAATAAGAGAATGAGCATATAAAAATCTACCTTATTTCACCTTGAATTCAAAGATTGCTTTTCCAACGAGGAGTGAGGCGATTGCTTTCCTTTTTAGTGCTCACTTCCATTTTTCAAACTTGCGTTCTTACCAGGTTGAAACTTTGGCAATTTACTTTTTGCCCATTACCCAAAGGAACACATTAGATAGGACGTCCTCTTGTGGCACAAGTTAACACAATGGAATCAGGAGTCTTTTTTTTTTTTCTGGTTTGTTTTAACCGCCAAACATAGGCCATTTGACAAGTAATTCAGTTACTATTATGACCAGATCTCCTCATTCAGCATAGAAGGAGAACCAAATTATTTTTCATTTTGTCTCCTTCTAATCGGAAAACACGTTTTGTCATTTTGGATGCTTCCAGTAGTCTTTAGAAAAAAAGCCAATTTGTATATTTTTCCCAAGACATCTCTCTTCTGGCAATGAGTTAAAATGTTAATAATGAGGAGGTGAGGGGAAAAAGGACCCATTATTTTGTGGACTCAGATGGTTTCAAGGTTCCTTTAGAGCTTACGATGCTGAATGGTTCTAAAACGCCTTACCTGTCCATAGCCTTGGGGAAACTCCACTATCTCTGAACTGCTAACTTGTATCCTGAAGTCTGCAGGCAAAGCCCACAATAGGGCCTACTTAATCAAAATTTCTCCCAAGCACCAGGTCCAACCTAAAATAAGTGAATGAATGAATGAATTAATAAAAATAAATAGTATATGCTTTTTCCTAATATTTGTTTTAATTTTGATAAAGACACATGTACAATTTCTCAAGAGTGAATACAATTGGTGCTAATTCCATGGCATTTTTCCTGAATCTCTCCATTGATAAGTCTGCTTCCCATTGCAACAAACTTAGTTTTCCCCAAACCTGAAATAAATGTCTAACAGCAGCTTTTCTTGGCTTTGCTCCCCACCGGAGGCTGCAGTTACCTCTCTTCTGTTGAGTCCTCACCTTCCCATAGTTTGTTCAACAACCAGTCTGCACCCAGTGTCCTCTGGCTCACCTACTCCTGGCTCCGGTCTCACACCATTGGTCCCTGTCCTCTCCATCTCCAAGGGAATTCTCTCATCTAGTACCTCTGCTTTTCTATGGATGTGTTAGTGATTTGATTTAGATTGCAGGCCATTTGGATGCATTTCTTACCACCAGCATACAGGCACACTCGCTTGTGCACACACACATTTCAACACAATAGGGGTTTTATTGTTAGCTGCCAGGAGGGATCATCAAAGGACTTGCACCTAAGAGCAACTTCTTCTTAGAATGAGTCCTGCGACATTATTTATGTTAAAATAATGGGTAATATGGAACAAAATTTAATGGGTAATATGGAACAAAATTTAATGGGTAATATGGAACAAAATTTCCGAAGGGAGAGGAAAGGGACTTTGCCACAATGTAGGGTCCTTTCTACTCTTCCCACTTAGGCCCCACCCCTTAGAAACCTGCTCAATGAACATTCATGAACGTACCATTCATATTAGTACCCCTGCTTCTTGTGAGTGAATAGGAAAATGTACGGAGAATCTGTGCTCCTCTTCCGAACCCCCGTGGTTTTAAATTCCCAGTATGAATTTTTTCATGATCAGAATCTTCAACCTCTGCTCAGCTAACATTTTAGGGAGAACTTAACTCCATCCCCAGCACAACCATGTGTTCAGTTATCACACGGACACTGAGCTGAGCTCTTCCCCACACATAAACTATTCATTCCTTAAACACACTGAGCACCTACTCTGCTCCTGGCATAGTCTGGTGTACTAGCGTACATCCTACCATGTGGGAGGAGGGACCCTGATAATAAATAAAACAGTTTAACAGAGCAGTAAATGCTATGAATTCAATAAAGCATTATTGTTCGAGAGTGACACATTGAGCTGGGTGGATGAAGAAGGGACAGCATTAGGCAGAGTCCAGAAAAAATCTCTTTGGAGAGGTAACACCTGAACTGAAACGTGAAAGATTAGAACGATCCGGGGGGAAAGTTTTTTAGGCAGAGGAAGTAGCAGGTGCAAAGGACCTGAGGTTGGAAGGTCCTTAGTGCCCTCTCTGCCCTGAGTTCCTGGCGCGACCCTGGAATCTTCTGTCTAGGACGTCCTCCTCGCTCAGGCTGTCTTCTATGCTGAGTTTTCAGTCTCAGCAGTGTTCAGATGCTCAACTTGTCTGAAATAATCACAGACCTCATTTCAATACTTCGCACTTGACCTTCAAGGGCTTCAGAAAGAAAAAGCAATTCAAAGCAAGTCTGCGAATCCACAGGATCGCTGTTGACCCCACTGTCTAATATGTCACCTTCCTTATCTAAGAATCCATGGGCTACACTCCATAGAATTTGGTGCCAAGACACAAAAACTCTTCTGCAAACCTGTCTCCTTTCATGAGCCAATGAGTGGTAAGGAGCCGGTCCTGTAACCCTTTTATTCTGGCTGCTGGAAACCCAGAGCTAAAATGTAGTGCTCCTGCTACAATAACAACCCCATCCATGGTTTGTGCCATGTTCACCACCTCCCTCCCTTCCTCATTTATTTCTGTCTGTGGCTTCTTATCTTTATTTTGTTTCATTTTCATTGCCCTGTGTGAAGAGTGCTTTTATTAAGCTGCCCCAACCCTCTGGGAATAGATGATGTGTAAATCATTAATCATGAGTGCTTTCTAGACAATCACAAGTCACTTCCTCGTTGCGAAATCCAGCGTGTTGCCTTGGTCCTGCGCTCACCCTCTCTGCCACAAGGCAAAGCTTAGCTGCTCTCCTGTCTTAAATCCATCTCCCCTCCCCAACATTTTCTGGAAAATTAACGTACATATGAATAAAATTGGTGATAAACAACACTTCCTTGGTCTCAAGGCATACAACAGTATCTTCATTCATATAACGTAGTTTAGTTTCCTTCTTTTCCCACATGCCCAGGATTCTATTCTAGGCCCGCGGTGCTCTCTACACTTTTTCCTTTGGCAACCACCTTCCACTGTCACCTCTCGGGAAAAGATTTTCAAGTTTTATTTCCAGCCCCAGCCTGTCTCTTGAGTTTGCATTCCAAATTCCCTGGAACCATGTGAAGCTCAGAGCTAGGATGAGGTCTTCAAGTTCTTTACCCAACCAGTCCTTAAACTCCCCTACAACATCTGTCACATGCTTGTCCACCAAGCATTTGACTGCAAATTTACCACCTATCAAGGCAGCCCATCTAGCTAGCCAGCACTGAGTATTAAAAACTTACTTCCAATAGAATGGCAAAATCTATCTCTAGGACATGTGCCCACTGGCCTTAATGCTCTTAAGAGAAAGGGTAAGAGCTGAGACACACTAAATGCCAAATATGTACCAGAGACATTGCCCATATTATCTCCTGACAAGCCTGCCATGTAGTTTTATTATTCCCATTATATCACTGGGGCAACTTAATATTAGTTTAATTATTTCACACGGCCCTTCTCCAAGTGGTGAAGCACTCATTCTTCAGAGGAACTAACTCTATTCCAGGTTAAGAAAGTACAAATTCCTCCAATCACTTCTGCTATGAATTATTGTTTTTTTTTGTAAGTTTACCATTTGTATTGAAAACCTTTAACCATGGTGTCCAGAAAAAGAAACAAAAAACAATAAAGTTCAAATGAACATTCCAGTTGTGGTTTGACTATGCAGAATAGAACAAAATGGTCACTGACTTATTCTAGATACGGTGTGCATCTGTTAACAGAATCTACAATCACACCTGTTGCTTTCTACGAAATCACCTAGGCTTTTGATCGACAGCCTGCTGAGCATCTGCTAGAACTCTAATGGAAGGGCAAACTGTTGCCCAAACTGAACGCAGCCTATTTTTTCCCTAACCTCTTCATCAGTTTGTTTTCTCCCGATCTTCATAGCATCTGTATTAACCAGACACGCAGGCTCAAACCCTCCATGTGAACTTTAAAGGTCCTTTTATATCTTCTAAGTCTCACTGGTGACCAAATCCTGAGGGCTCTGAGTCAAACAAGTTCTCACAAGGTCATCTTCCCTCTGCCTTAGCTTGGACCTTCCTAGCTCAGGCCTGGACAGCTGAAACTCTGTTCCTGCCCCCACCCTGGCCCCCCACTGCACCGAACTGAGGGAGCACTGGTCTCAGGCTATAATCCCTACCTACATGGCATGCATGGCACTCCATGGCTATCAAGGGCAATTCTAGCTATTCACCTCTGTTCTATATATAACTGTTAATACTTTCTTTTTATTAGTCTGGGTTATTTTTTATTATTATTTAAAATTTATCTTTTATCTTTATTGTTGAAAGTATTACAGATGTTCCCTTCTTTTCCCCATTGACTTCCTCTATCCCACCCCCCTCCTTCCCCACACTATTGTCTGTATCCATGGATTATGCATATATGCATATACATTCTTTGGTTAATCTCTCCCCACCCACCTCCACACCCCCTACCCCAGTGGTTCTCAACCTTCTGGTCCTTTAAATACAGTTCCTCATGTTGTGACCCAACCATAAAATTATTTTCGTTGCTACTGCATAACTGTAATGTTGCTAGTGTTATGAATTGTAATGTAAATATCTGATATGTAGGATGGTCTTAGGCAACCCCTGTGAAAGGGTCGTTCAACCACCAAAGGGGTCGCGACCCACAGGATGAGAACCGCTGCCCTACCCCCATCTTCCTCTGAGAGTCATCAGTCTGTTTCATGCTTCTATGCCTCTGGATCTAATTTGTTCACCCTGCTATTAATGCCCACCAGTACCTGTCTCCTTTCTGGCCTTATCATCCTAGGATTTCCTGGATGTGTTATATATTCCTGGAAAACTACGCCACAAAGTATTTTTTTGAATTTTCTTAGTTCTATGCCTGTCTTTATTTACACTGTCCTTGAGCCTGGGAGACTTCTTTTTTTTTGCCTGTCAAATTTCTGTCTTTCAATAATTTGAGAAAATGTCACAAGCTCTATGAAACTTGTGCCAGATCTGACCATCTAAAATTCATCTGAAGTTCCTGAATTCTCACAGCGTTTTATTTTTTCTCCTAGAATAGAATAGTAATAGCAATTTATATACATATTTTCTTTCTTCAATTAGCTTTTAGGTTCCCGAAGCCTTGGCTATGTCTTATTTAATTTTACTCTTCCCAGTTACAGAGTAGAGCTCCAATGAGTTGTATTAATGATGAAGGAGAAAGTAGGAAACAAAAGAGGTGATGGAGAAAACTTGGAAATCTAATGCAAACACTTGAGAAATCAGACCAACAGGCCATATTTACAGATGCACCAAAAAGACCCCTCTCTCCTTCCATTACTTCTGCTTGCCCCTAACTTAATTTTTTGGATTGTACTCTCTGAGCTCTGCTCTCAGGCACAGGACCTGCTTTTTCCCTGAGGTCTAACCAGACTAGAACTCTCCTGGGGCCCGTGGTGAGAGGCCAACGTACCAAGAGCCAACCTTGGTTTTGGTTAGAATCAGCAACTTCACGGAATAACGCCTTTCAGTGACCTTGCTAAGCAATAAATCTATCTTCCCTTAAAAAGAATCTCAGTCAGTGACAATTAGCAGACAAGCTTCTCCACACATACATGTCACTCTTTTTTATTGTTGTTGTTGTTGTTAATCCTCACCCAAGGATATTTAAAAAAAACAAAAACATTTTTATTGATTTCAGAGAGGAAGGGAGAGGGAGAGATAGAAACATTCATGATTAGAGAGAATCATTGATTGGCTGCCTCCATCATGCCCCCTACTGGGGACTGAGCGTGCAACCAGGGCATGTGTCCTGACAGGGAATCAAATCATGACCTCCTGGTTCATAGGTTGATGGTCAACCACTGAGAAACACTGGCTGGGCCCAGGATATTTTTTCCATTGATTTTTAGAGAGAGTGAAAGAGAGGGAGGGAGGGGAAAAGAGGAGAGAGAAATGTCGCACCCGACCAGGGCCTGGGATGAGACCTGCAACCCTTTGGTCCAAGAGCCGATGCCCTAACCACTAAGAAACCAGCCAGGGCAGTGTCTTAATAAAATAAATAATTTAGACATTTAGTCATTGAACTGCCCCAGTGCTCAATAAAACACAGCTTAGCATCTGCATTTATTCAGGGCTGGTAGTTTAAAGCAAAATACAGAGGTCTGTTTACAACACAAAAATCAAATAGATTTTATCTAAGATGAAGTTAGGAGTCATTACCCTTTAAAAAATATGTGGAAGTTTTTTTTTAATCAATGTGATTGAATCTTGTTACCACCTACAAGAATTTTTAATTATTTACCATAACCTGTGTCAGGTCAAGGAAAGTGCTTCACATTTTTTGCTTCCTGGAGTTAACATTTATTTAATGAAATTCTACTTCACAAAACACCACTTGCATTACTCAGATGTTCAGTCAATGAAATTACTGAATTAATGGGAAAAAATTACCTTCTTAAGATTAGGTCACATGAGTTCCTAAAACTGGAAGTGGTTACATAATACAGCAGAGTTATATAATAATGTATTGAATGATGCTATACTTTTAGATATAATGAGTTTTAAGCTAATCGTCTGGTGTTCTGAGCCCAGCCTTCCTGCATTTTGCTTGACTTTTCCTCGTATCTCATTGGAACCTCCCCTAAAGGGTGTACCTTTTCCTAGACGCTTGGCTATAATTACTCAGGCATCAGTCAGCTGTTTCCTGCTATCAACCCACGAACAAAATGGGGAGACACACACACACTCAGATATTGACACATAAAATCATCTTTTCAAAATCATAAACTTTGGAGGCAATTCTAGTGTACAAGGATTTTTCTCTCTCTTTGTTTTCAACATTAAAATGATATGAAAACATATTCTTCAACTAAACTCTTCATTTATTTAAATATTGGTGGGTTGTTAGATATTGGGTTTATTAAAGGCAATTTAGTCCAAGATGTTTCTTCAGCAAAAATGCAGACTACTGGACGTGAGCTGATAAAGAAAACATGGGTTCCAATAGCTTGAATCAAAATTGCCAATATTATTTACTCATACTTTGGAAGAAATATGATAATCAAGCCAGTTTATTTCTGACTACCAGAAGAGAATTGAACAGCAACTTTTCCCTGACAGATTTAACATCTGAGTTCCTGATATGTCTTAAATTTGAGACCAAAAATTATATGACTGTGCCAAAATTATAAAAAATAACACAAACACCTATTTTATGTAAAATGTTAGATATACAAAAAGAATTGATACTCTTTTCAATTTATCTATGAGATATAAGACACATATTAATAATACTACTAGTAGTAAAAAGACAGAAAGGGAAAAATCAAGCATGAAGCTTTCTCCACACAACAGGTAGGAAAAGAATAATACTCCAGTTCACAGTGCAGTATCTAATACTCTAAAGTTAGAGTATTTAATACTCCAATTCAAAATATAGCATTCAGTTAGTCATAACAATATGTAAATTATGTAGGCCACTAGTTTGCTTTATAGCATGTCTGTGCTTTAGTGCCCTCATAAAAGGTGTTTGTTTTCCTTTGCAGTTATCTAGTGAGTCTTGATCATTCATATCCACCTTTCAGGTGAAGTATTATATGGTAGTGCGGAGTAGAAATAAACTGAGAGGGCAATTGACAGTTTGGCTCAAATAAACTCACAAAAACTCAAAAAAATAAAGAGGGAGAAATAAACGGAGAAATAGGTTCATACCTCAAATTAGCAAGTACAGTTATTTCTGAACAGTCCAGCTAGCGGTTTAATGACAAGCAAGTTAACCTAGTGGCTGAAATGTGAGGTAGGCTTACCTTCAAGTTAACTCATGATTGCATTTAGCCAAATTAACTGTATATTACAACCTTTTGCTAGGAAGGAGCGAAGTCTTTATCCTGTCTTTATAAGTGATATCTAATCTTCCTATATCACAATCAATCTGGTAGTTGCTAGAATCAGAGTTCACCCTAGTGATTACAAGTAGGTGTGGAAATGGTTTTCTTTCTCTAAAAAAAAAAAAATTATCTGGGGAGAGCACTTTGGATTTCTGCTTAGTTTACTATATTACAAAAAGATTAATATCCAAGAAGCAACTGCAATAGTATTGGGAGAAAACTGTAATATTTTCATTGTAGGGGAATTGTGGCTCCTAAGGACGGGGGGGGCATCTCTTTCTGTATGCCTTGGTTCACGCTCACCCCAACGTTTTAATACACCTTAAATTATAATGGCTCCGCGGAGGGGGACAGGCACAGTGCACATGTGTGTGTATGTTTTCTTCATGGTAATGAGGGAGCAGGGGGAGTTGGGCTGGGTTTACAAGGAGGGTTGTCACAGGTGTTTTGTTGTTTGCCTGTGGTGGTGGTTGCTAGGTCATCCACCAGCAGAACCACTTCCTGCTTTCCCTTCCTCTTATCTGAGTCTCTGCGCAGCAGCCTTTGTGAGGGGCCAAGACCTCCACATTTGGAATCAATTGGCTTGAAAATGCTAAATTCTCAAGAGATCTTTGCATATTACCCCTAAGGTGTATTTAGTTATGACTTGTAAAGTTAGCATGGCCAGAGCTCACTAGATAAAAGCAAAACAATAGTAAGTTGAAGAAGCCTGTATGTGGACACCTTTGGAAAGAGGCCATATTTAATTAAATTTTGCACGCAAAATTACATCACAGAGCCTGGCACATAGTAGGTGCTCAGAATTTCTATGAATGAGTCATGCAACTGGTCGGTTTAACAAGCTGGTCAGAAAAGGGCAACACGGCAAACCTACAGAGGGCAGCTTCAACATTAATAAGGGCCATTAGTTAAGACAAATACTAGCAAGAAATTAAAATCCCTTCGAGCACATCACCTACATAGTGTTTCTTGGGTTTAATTATTTAATTCCAGCACAATATCTAACAACCTCACAGTGACTGCATATATCTGAAGTATTTTTATAGACTAAATGTAATTGAATCCTTCAACATTGTTGAGGTATGTACAACCAGTCTTCGATTTAACAGATGATGATACCAAGGCTCAACAAAGTTAAGGCTAAATCCTGGTTATCTGAATCAAAAAAATTGTTTTTTGGTGTTTTTTTGTTGTTTTTTTACCAAAAGAGCGTTTCTGCTTTCAAAGTCCCTTTCTTTCAAGGGCAATTTTCCATAGTCTTTTTCACATTCTCTAAATTAAGTCATGTAGAATGCTACTGTTCACACAGCAGACTTTCAAATAGTTGTTGATCTTGATTAACTGAAGCTCACAAAAGTAGGGGAGTTGAGGGGAACAGGGTGGGGACATGAGGTAGTCTTCCCCAAACCAAAATTGGCTCATAAAATCTCTAGATTAGATAGCCTTTCACAATACACCAAAAACAAGCTCCCACCTCTCGTTGAGTCTAGAAATAAATAGGGACAGTGTTGTCAACTTTCACAAAAGATTTTGCACAACATTTAACCCAATATGCCATTAGGAAGACCTGAGATAACTGAAGAAATGAAATGAACATTCACCTGCTCATTTCATTTATGTCATAATTTCCCTTGGGTTGTGAATGCTTAATGTAATGCCATGACTCCTGAATTATAACCTTTGTATTTCAATAGCCAATCAGCAATACTGAGAAAAGCCTGTGACCTAATACAAGGAAGTAAATATTTGCTTTGTGAAACACATTCATTGTCTATAATAAAATTGTTTATTGACACAGAGGTATTTCAAAAATCTCAGACACAAAGTTTACGAATTATAAAGAGACTGTAGATGTTTATTACTCATGCCAGAATTTCAAGTATGAAGCACTTACATAATTTAATTTAAAAAGCCTGCACATCTACTGAACAGCAGAGCAAGGACTGAAATCCAGGTCTATTTCAAATGAGATTTTGTGTTCCACCATGACTCATGGCTTCTCTTGGAGCCTCCCATTCACTATAAACACCAGGCTTTTGATTCTGAATTACTGAGGGTTTTACTATATTGGATAAACTGGAACTAGCAATAATTATAAAACGTTACACTTTCTAGGTAGTTTAATATCTAAGGGACTTTAATAACGTTTTCAAGCTAAATATTTAAGCTTTTGAGACCAAATTTGTCCAAAGTCATAGAAATAACACTGTCAAAACCAGGAGCTTACAAGAGCACTGAATAATGTGAGGTACTACAGACACTGACCTCATTAAGACACTAGATTAGATTCTTACCTTTTAAGTATTCAAATTTCACGACAGCTTAAAGTTTGATATGATTCTTATCTGAGATGGTTTTATAATTAAATGTAACTGATTTCATTCTGATGAGACATTGCAATTAATACTCTACAGGACCTCCATGTACTCCCATGTTGCCTTTCAATTTCATTTATTTCAAGAAAACTCAAAAGGTCTATAACATTGGCAACTGGCAGAAACAATCCATGAAAATCTGGGAACTCCTCATATACAAGCTGTCAGAGTAAGGTGTGAATGTGTGTGCACAGGTGCCCAAGCAGAAAATGACATACCCCAACTATGAAGCAATCCTGGGCTTCTGAACGGAACTGTGCACTTGGGAAGGCCCAGGCATCGGGGCAGGTGGATGTATGCTATAGACACCATAGCAGCCCTAACCCCATGGCTGGCCCATCTCCAGCCTCTGATGATGTTTGTTCTGCTCCATCTGAGCTGGAGTCTGGTTCAGCCACAATGAACTCTACAGTCTTTGCTACACATATTTTTTTTTGGTCATTAAGCATGTCCTTTGTTTTCTTTTGCTTTTTTAAAAAAATATATTTTATTGATTTTTTACAGAGAGGAAGGGAGAGAGACAGAGAGTTAGAAACATCGATGAGAAAGAAACATGGATCAGCTGCCTCTTGCACATCTCCCACTGGGGATGTGCCCGCAACCCAGGTACATGCCCTTAACCGGAATCGAACCTGGGACCTTTCAGTCCGCAGGCCGACGCTCTATCCACTGAGCCAAACCGGTTTTGGCTCTTTTGCTTTTTTAAAATAACATTAGCACTCAAATAAATAAGAAAATTGTAGCAGAATACCAATTAAAAATGGGCAAAAGACTTGAACAAGCCATCCTTATAATTTTTTCTTATAAGCATGTCAAAATTGTAATCAGCATTCTTAGTAACCAAAGAAATTAAATTTTGAAAAATATAATTTTCACCTACCAAGTTAGCACAGGGTTTTAAAAAGATGATATCATGTTGGTAAGTACTAGATGTTCTAAGCATCAGGTCTACAGTGGGGGTGGGTGGGAACGTGGCGGGTGGGGAAATGCCACACAGCTATACAAACCAAACCTAGGCATAAGGATGTACATCAGTTAAAACAGCAATATACTGGAAATAAAATAAAAATTCAAAAAATAAAAGCATGGTTAAATAATTAAGTCATCCATAAGATGAATTATTTTGCAGTCACTAAATTATATTAAAAATACCAGCTTCAATTTATTGGGTAACACCAATAAAGTGTTATTAATTTTTTTTTAAAGCAAGTATGAAGTTCTACAATATGATTCTAACACTTCAAAAAAAAAGTCCATTTATACATAGAATACGAACTGGTGGTAAACTACCAGTCTTTTCAATATCAGTTCTTAAGGCATGGGGTTGGGATAATTATAAGTACTCCGTCCATGCTAGACACATGCTAGGAGGTGGGTCTTTATCTCTATTGTATATCTGAGGAAACTGAGGCTCACCGGGTCTTGGTGACAAAGGTATTAAATGGAGGAGCCTGGGCACAAGCTGAGGTCAGCTTGACCCAAAGCGTTCATCACATCATGCCTCCCCACAGGTAATTTAAACTCTCAGGTTTATACAATATTTCACTGGTTCTGGGGATTTAAAATCAGCACATATTGCTTTTATAATTTGGAAACAAATCAACAAAATAAAAGTTATACTAAAAATACTATACATAGTCACAAAGTGACAATTCTAAAAACCGTTTCCTCAAAAGATGTAGGACCGTGAACACAATCTTTAAGATCACAAACGAGTGTATTTGAGCATTCTTAAAAAATAAATACATTATATAATCCTAAATCTTGGAAAACTTTTGTGAGCCTTGTAAATTGTGCAAAATGTATTCATTTAGGAAATACTTATTGCCCTAACCGGTTTGGCTCAGTGGATAGAGCGTCAGCCGGCAGATGCAAGGGTCCCAGGTTCGATTCCAGTCAAGGGCATGTACCTTGGTTGCAGGCACATCCCCAGTAGGGCGTGTGCAGGAGGCAGCTGATCGATGTTTCTCTCTCATCGATGTTTCTAACTCTCTATCCCTCTCCCTTGCTCTCTGTAAAAAATCAATAAAATATATATTTTTTAAAAAAGAAATACTTATTGAACACCTGCCTTTTGCTAGGTATTGTGCTAGGTGTTGGCACAATGGAAGGAACAACTGTCTAAATGACTTTCTCTGGATATTAGGAAAGTCTTTGAGGGATGGGTAGAGATGGAGAGAGATGGGGAAAAAGGTACCCATCAATGTCACCCTAGAAGTTCTGGCTACCCACATCAAAGGATTGTTTCAGTTTTTAAGCCTTCCACAAGAACTCATAATATTTCTGAGGATCCCAGACATCCCTCTGGAAACATCATAAAATTTTAAACCTGTAAGTAAACGCATTCATACCTACACTGGCCAGGTAAAATAAATGCTTTTTAATCTCACACAGTGTTATTCTCCTCCATGGGGTATACAGTGGTCCTGGCACCTGCATTTCTGGGTGGTGCAATATCTTCACTGGACTATCCGGAAAAGGATTCTCAGCAGAAAGGCAGTTGGGAGGAGTCCCACCCCTCGCGGCTCCATGAGTCTTTGTCCGAGCCCACCTTCCCCTTCTCTAGAAAAGCCCAGGTCTTCCAGCCGATTGGCTTCTAATGCTATGGCCACTGTCTCTGCAACTGTAGGCCACGAGGTAAGTCAACCAGAATTTTTATGGATTCGGATTAGCTTCGGCTGATACAATAAGGTCAAGTTAACTCTCCTTGTTAATTCTGTCCCATGGGAACTAAATACCAAGGAATAGCCGAGGAACTGGAGCCAGAGAGGGTAGAAATTGGCACAACAATTTGCGTTCTTTGTTCTGTGAATCAAGGGGTCTGGTAATGTTTCAGGCTACACATTCAAGAAGAAGGATGAGTGTCCATGGTTCTGAGACTGGATGTCACTGCCATGGAGATTCGTCTTATTTAATAAATGATACCATCCAGTGACTCTGAATAATAAACACTGGTTTTTGTTTCCTCATCCACGAAAATCACAAATAAATGACCCTCCCATAGTGTCTCTCACTGTAGTTTTTAAAACTATAAAAACGGAACAAATGGACTCTCCCACAAGTATGCTAATTACTGTTTAACAGAATTAATAGAAGAAGAAGAAATAGCTTAATAACAGGAACTTAACTGGAGAAGGTCAAACCTTTCATTCCTGTGAATTAATGAATACCAGTCACCTTTTCATTAGATTTTAGCACTTTAATGTATATTTCGTGGACAACTACTACCATTACCTCAAAGAACTTTAGAAACACATATTTACTTAAAGTGTTTCAGAGTTTTCAAAATTCATACACAGAGTGTCTAGCAGCTATGAAACTAGGAGGAAAACATTATTTTCCATTACAAGAGGAAGCATGGTTTCTCCTTTCTCCAATTACGTGATTTTCTTCCGAAGGGCTCATCACCCAGCAGAGCCCACATGAACGAATGCCGGAAATGCGGAGGACATCCAGTCTGAGAAATGCTTGTTCTAGACGGGAACCCCACTAGGAGATTTCTCTCCGTTATTTGCCATCGCTATCCCAGGATGGAAATGACCTCGCCGGAAAACGATTAAAAGGTGGACACAGCTATGGGAAGCTGGCAAAGTTCTCTAGACAAGCCTTCCAGTGGCTCTTCAAAAAGGGAAGCATTTACCAAAGGGTCATGGAGGTTGGGAAAACTATGCCAGGAGCCCGGGGCAGCCCTGCCAGAGGGACTCAGATGGTCCCAGGTGAGCGGGCTGGAGGCGGAGGGCGCAGGGCGGGTCCGGGCGCCGCGGGCATCTTTTCGGGCCTTTAAGTAAGAAACGCGGTCCCTCCGCCGCCCTGGAGCCCTCCCTCCCACATCTTTCACGGAGCCGGGGAGGTAGCAAGAAGGGGTGGAAACCGCTAGCGTCTGCGCCCAGCCTCGGCCGCAGCACAAGGAGAGCAGAGGGCGAGGGAGCTGGCGAGGAGGCAGCTAGGAAGCGGCGATCCATCGATAGGAGAAAGGATCGCCATCACCCACAGCCCGGGGTCTCGGGTCCACCCACCCGAGCAGGGCAGCGGCTGGCGTTGGGTGGGCGTTCCTCCGCCTGGTCCCCGGGCGGCTGGAATCCACCCCTAGCAGAGCCCACAGGCGCTCCTTCTCCATCCGCTCCGAGGCGGGGAAGGAACAAAAGGGACCCTCCACCCCGGCACACACGGCTGTCAGAGGCTCGAGGTAGATGCGTCCTGGCAACCTCCCTTTTACACCTTCCTCACCTGAACAGTGCATTTCCCCAAAGGTGAAGAGAGGAAAGAAAGAAAAAAAATACCGCCCGAGCTGATCGGTCGCTGGGACACTGTTAATTTCACATTCGGTTCTCCGACCACCACCGGGAACATCCCGCAGGACCTCGCGCCCCCCGCCCCGGCCCGG
>NW_006298040.1:664538-677436 GCF_000327345.1 Myotis davidii
GGGCAGAGCCCCAGCGGGTCCCGGGGGCGCGGGGCGGGAGGGGCGCCAAGAACATGGGGGCGCAGCCAGTCTGGCCGATCGGAGGCCGGCGTTAGGGAGAGTTCTTCACTTCGTGGACGTCCTCGCCCCCATACCGGACATTTCCCCGAAGGTTTATCTTCAGGCCCCCGCTGCTCTGGGCCACATGTGGGGGTTCCGGCGCGTGGCCCGCTGCGGCCAGAGTCCTGACAGAGGGGGGCCGTGCCCAGGCGGCGTCCTGCATGACTGACAGGTGCTGACGCTCGGGCCTGGAGCATCCTTCGGGGACGGGGACAGCCCGGGCGCTCACGTCTGATAATTGTTCCATTCACAAGCCGAGCCTCGCTGGGTGGCGAAGGCGCTTTGGCCACTTACTGCATCCTGAGCGCTAGATTGCATCTCCCGTGATTAGATTCAAGTGTTTGTGAGGGAGAATTACGGAAGCAAGCGGGTGTCGCTCTTCGGATGTGTCATCTGTGGGAAGAGGAGTGAGTTCCTGGCAGGAATGATTAGGCTTTTTTCTTTTTTTTTCTTATATCTATTTAGAACTGATCACTCGTAAATAGGTAGGATTTTCCCTTGCTTGTGCGCTCATGCATTCGAACAGTGTTAGGGTTACTGCAGACTCCTTTAGGGAACATCCTTCTGCACGCCCCCCTCACCCCCCCACACACCCCCTTGAGTTCAATATGTCTCAGGGTTTGCTCGGGGGGCCTCCTTTCTCTAGTTACATGATGAGTCCTAGGGCTCTTCAGAGTGTACTTCCTGAACTGGTGTCGGTCTGCAAATTGTTCCTTATTGGTCTGTAATGAGGGATAAATGCAAGAAACGGAGAGTAGCGTTGGAAACGGCCCTAGCGATTTGACATTGCCTGGGCATCGACACACATTAGTCCCTTGTACTTTGTACATTTTATTTTGTTTGTAAAATAATTCGTTTTTGTTGGGTTTTACAAAAGTGCTGGCCATGATGCATTCAAAATAAAAGCCCGTCACCAAAAACTGTTTAGCAGCACTGAGCTCTACAAAGCTCCCAGATGTATATCCTCTGTCCTGATCCCTCACAAAGCTCTTTTACGTCCTCAGTACCTTTGCAACTCTGCTTGAAGGGTAACTATAATAGTTAATATTGAGTGAACAAGTACTGTGTGCTAGGGACTGACCTGTTTTGCATACGCTGTTTTATTTTTGCTTCAAGGTGGATACTATTATTATGTGTAGCTCGCAGCTCAGAAGCAGAACTCCCGTTATCCACCTCCTCCAAACCTGTTCCTCTTCAAATTGTTCCACCTGGTTACTCAAGTCAGAAATTTAGGTCACCCTTTTCTCTCTCTCTCTCTCTCTCTCTCTCTCTCTCTCTCTCTCTCTCTCTCAATTTCTTTTCCAATGATAGCTGATATACAATGTAATATTAACTTCAGGTTTACAAGATAGAAATTCTTACTTTTCTTTCTTTATTTACCCCCACATCCAATTAATGTTTTCTCTTTCTCCAAAATATATCCCGATTCATCCACGTCTCCCCTCTCCATTGCTATAACCATGGTCCAAGAGCTCTGTGCTCTCACCTGAACTACCACACAAGCCTTCAGATGGTCTCTCCTCCACAGTCTGGAGCAACACATTCTCTAAACAACAGCTGAGTGATCTTTTAAAAACAGCAACAGATCATGTCATGCTTCTGCTTAAAATTCTCCAATGAGTTTTCATTGCATTTTACATATAATCCCTAATTTTATCCACAGCCCAGAAGGCTCTACACAACCTTGTCCTCGCCTTGTCCATGCTCCCATACACCACAGGTATGTGTGCTGTAGTCACATCATTTCCTTTTACTTTCTTGAATATGTTTAGCTTATACTTGCTTTTCTTTCTGTCTGGAATCCTCTGTGCTCAGATCTCTCCACTGTAAGCTCCTTGATATCCTATAGGTCCCTACTCAGATATCACCCATTCAAGCTTTATTTGTTGTTGTTTTTTAAATATATTTTTTATTGATTTCAGAGAGGAAGGGAGAGGGAGAGAGGGAGAGACTTCATTAATGTCTACTATATGCCTGGTGTTATGTCTTCAAGCTTTTTGCAAAAAATATAAATGTTGTATAAAATTACTATCTATGACTCAGGAATGGATTTCCGTTCTCTTTGTGCAGAATTTCAGAGCTCACTGGGCTCCTGGTCCTTGAACAGCTGTGTGGTAACTATGAAAAGCAGCATTTCATCACCATCATTTCCATGCCATTATGAACGTGTTTTTCAAGTAAAGAGAATCTGCAGCAGATTTTGGTGTAATGAATTCATAGTAAGGCACATAGGAGAGTTATAGGCAAGCTATTTGCAGACAGAGATATTGGAAAAGGACAGAACATCAAAATATTTACAGTGCATTTACTCATAATTCGGGATATTTGTCATCAAGAAGAGACCTGAATCTACCTCAGTAAGTTTGGTACCCTTGAAAAGTTATTTCAGGAAGATATTATGTAGCATCTTTTACATTTCATTTCCTTCTTTTCTCACATGCTCATTTTAATAAAACAACAACTGAGCCACCTTTGGAAAGCAAAGGGAGAACAAAGAAATTTGTTTGAAACTAGGAACCCCTAACTGCTTCATCCAAGCAAATTTCTCCAGAGTGAAGCATGAAGGGGTAATTAAAACATGACTGTTTAAACACACTTTTTCTTTACTTTTAGAAACAGGGCTTATCATGTTTCTTCAACTGGCTTTAATCAAACCTTTAGAGACAGGCTTTTCTCAGGGAACTTATTTAGATGGAAAATGCTTGTGTTTCCCCATCAATATTTGAAGAAGATAAGAGAAAGGAAAGAGAAGGTAACCTGCCTCCCAAATATATAAAATAAGATAAGGAGTTTCATATTTTATATGTGCTTTATTTTTCTAAGTATATTGTTATTGATTTCAGAGAGGGAAGGAGAGGGAGAGATAGAAACATCAATGATGAGAGAGAATCATTGATCAGCTGCCTCCTCTATGGCCCCACACTGGGGATTGAGCCCTCAACCAGGGCATGTGCCCTGGCCAGGAATCAAACCTGGACCTCCTGGTTCATAGGTCAATGGATCTTGCATATTCACATTGTTTTTAACACATCTTCCACATAATAAATACTGTGATTGGACAATAATTCTCTGCTCCGTCTTGAAAAATAACAAAATGTTTATCTTACCCTGGAGAAGGCGATGTTCCATTATCACAGTCAGATGCTTTGTGGGTGGAGGAAGTTACAGAATTTAAGGGTCCAGGTTATGTTATGTTGAGATTGCTGAAGGTTGTGGATGATAATAGCTGGACTGTGGAACAGGCGCCTGCCTTATCAGACCTGCTTCCAGGGTCCGATGGAAGGAAGGGTGGAGAGAGGCCGAGGTTTGATTTCCCAATAGTTTCTCATACCTTTACTATGTTTGGGTTCATGGCAAAGCTAGTTCAGAGATGTGTAAAGTTAACACAGATCTTTGCGTGTGTGTGTGTGTGTGTGTGTGTGTGTGTGTGTGTGTGTGTGTGGAGAGGGATAGTTTGCTAAAGATGTCTAATCTAGAAGGACCCAGCTGACTGATTGTTGAGTTCCGTATCGAAAGATCCTTAAGTTGCAAATCTGAAGATTCATATTCACATTGCGAAAGTGGTGTTAAAGGTTCTTTGGTTTCTTGATTTTCTGTGAACCAGTTTCACATTGTGAATATGTTGTAGGCTCACATAGGAGTAAGTCTTCATATTCAAATTTTAGTAGAATTTACCTAAGGCTGAATTCCAGCTTATTTAAATTGCATCCATTCAGACATTCAGCAGCACACTTAAACAGCTCTGAGAGAGTGTCTGTGCTAGCAGTGTGGGGAATAACAATACACTGGAAAATCTGGCTACCATCTTTAAGAATTTGTAATCCAAGTGAGACGGGCTTTACATACATGAAAGTAACCAGAAGAGATCAAGGAGAGCACTTGGGATAATGTGGTATTTTCTTTTTTACCCCAGGTGGTACGCCAGAGAATGATAAAAAATAAAATAAAATCATTGGTTATATAATCAAAACTCTAAACTGCACAGCATAAAAATTACAAATGATCAGAGTGGCCTTTTGAAGTACACACTGAGACCTTTCTTTGTATTACATGGAACTAGTTTTGAATGGCTTTGCAGATTTGTAAAGGGATTCAAGGAAGGAGAGATTTAGAATATAATATTCAAAGAGGAAGTTATTCTTACAGTTTTACTTGACAGCTACATAGAAAATATTAAGCACCTTCAGTATGCAAGGTGTGTGCAGGGCTCTGAGAACACTGCGTAGATGAATCAGACGGCAAGGAATAGTGATGAGTGGCATGGAATCTAGAGAAATCACGCTCAGCTCAGTGGTGATGGGTGAGCATGGCCCTCTGACTGGTCTGCAAAGAATGGGGCCCATTTGCATATGCTGAGATGTTTGGAGCAGAAATCTCACCCTATTATCATGATTCTGAGTTGGTTCCATGGGAATTGAAGGATACATATAGAAAAACTTGATCAGTATGGCTTAGTTATATACAGTTAAGTTTTAAATGTAGATTGAGGCTACATTGTGGTTGGGAGTACAGTTAAAAAATCACTGATATGGCAAATTTGTTTCATCTTCATACCAGCTCTAATCGACTACTAGTAGTGTGTTTAATATGATTCTGAGGCCAAATCTGAGAGGAAGCAAGGAAGATTACTGTGATTATCATCAATGTCTGATATGCTATTGGTACATTTGTCTAGTATTTCAAATCTCTATTCTTACAAATTGGAAGTCAAATGATTTTAAAAAAGAGAGAATTCCTCCATATTCAGGACAATTGTTCTTGAAAAACCTCCAGACTGTTATTTTCCTTTTAAAATTGGCATTCTGAGAACAAGGATTCACTTGGTAAATAAACTGGGGTAATGAAACATGATATCTAAAATTATTTCTAGGATTTAATAAATGCATTGGCATATTAACGGCTTTGACTTTGATTTTAAAAAGCCAAAATGCTACTAAATATCTCAGAAGATTCTCTCTTAGACACACACACACACACACACACACACTTTACATACCTATGGTATCAAGATCTCAATTTTCTTGATTCTATGATTTAAGTTAAAATAAAATTATTAATTTTAGTTAATCATAAAGTCATAATCAGGATCTCCTTCATAAGTGTTACAAACTTTCTCTTTTTAAATTCATTTGGTGGATGTATGTTGAGCATTTATCATGTGGTCATGATTCTAGTGATGGGTAGAAACAAAAATCCAAGTACGTAGATGAAATATATAGCAAGTTAGATGATTATAAGTGCTACAGTGAAAAAGTAAATTAGGACAAGGGGATGGTATGTATATATGTGAGTGGCTTCTGAAATCATATACAGAGAACCAGAGACGGCCTCCATGAAAAGCTGATATTTGAGTCAAACTGTGAAGGAGGCAAGAGACCGAGTAAGAGCATTCTAGCAGAGAGAACAGCCAGTGGAAGGTCCCTGAGGTGAGAGGGACACAGGACAGCAGGAACAAATGAGGGAGTTGTAAGAGATGAGGTTCAAAGGAGAAAGAGAAGGTGATTATGTGCTACCTTGTCGCTCAGGATGCTGGAGGGTTTTGAATGGAGTGCCAGGGAAGACAAGCCGTAGCCTTGGAGATGATTTGCAATGTGTACATAACACAATCCTATAAAGAACTGTTAAATATCAATAAGAAAAAGACAACCGAAGAGAAAATGGAGCAACATGAGAATAGGATCACTCTGTCTGTGGTGCTGAGGATGGTTGGAGGTGGAGGTGTGGGGTGAGGGGAAGAGCAGAAGCCAGGCGTGTGGCTGGAAGCTTTTGTAATCAAGTTGGTGAGGGATGATGGTGGCATGGCCCAGAGTCATAGCAGTGGAATTATTAGGAGCAGTCAGATGCTTGATCCAGTCTCAAAGAAGAGTTTATAGGATTTGCTGACTGTTTGGATCTGTGGCATAAAAGAATTTGAGGAATCAAGGATGACTCCACTGGTTTTGGCCTGATCACAGAAACTTTCCTTTCATAATGATGTGCTTGACTTCCTGCTTCCAGACTGCCTATCTCCACAGCTGAGACCAATCAATTACTGTAAACAGGCTTAACCAAGAGTCTTTGCAGGGCCTCTTGGTCCAAAGAGCAAGAGGGATTCTTGAAAGAGGCTGTAGAGAGACCTGTCTGCATTAACCTGCTGGCTCTGCATCTATCAGCTTCTCATGCTGGTGCAGCTTTGACCTTGAATCCAGGCTTCAGATCTTGTCCTTCTGCTTGTTTCATTTGCCCCGGCATGCCTACCTTTGTTCTCTGGGATAGAGTGCCACTCGATGACTCCAGTACTTAAATGGGACCAGGTTCTGTTTTAATGCTGCACTACCTGTACCTGCTTCCGAAATCCTTGATGCCAACCTCCTGCCTGCCTGGTTGTCCATCTTTTTCCTGCTGCCAAGTCCACGGACAGATCTACTGAGCTGCCAGGACATCTCCCTGTTGCCTGTGGTTGGACCACTCGGATGCTGACAACTTGCCATGCTGGTCTGGAGCTGTGCCCATGACCTGCTGTCACCTGTCACCATCTTCTAAAGCTCTGTGCCTTTCCCCATGTATTCAGTTCTTTCTCATTCTTAACATAATTCATTCATTTAAGGATTTGTTCATTCATATCTGCATTAATGCATTCCCAAGGTAACATTTACTGAGTGAAAACTTTGAGTCATCTTTCTGATAGAGACTAGTTTAAAGGGGAATCACACAGGGGCGGGCAAAAGTAGGTTTACAGTTGAAAGTACATGAAACAGACTGTATTCTTGTATCATTATTAATTAATGTATTATTTATTTGTACTGCAACTGTAAACCTACTTTGCCCATCTCTGTACCATCCTAGAGGATCTCTTAGGGTCTAGAATAGCGGTTCTCAACCTGTGGGTCTCAACCCCTTTGGGGGTCAAACGACCCTTTCACAGGGGTCGCCTAAGACTATTGGAAAACACATATATAATTATTGTTTTTGTGATTAATCACTATGCTTTAATTATGTTCAATTTGTAACAATGAAAATACATCCTGCATATCAGATATTTACATGACAATTCATAACAGTAGCAAAATTACAGTTATGAAGTAGCAAAGAAAATAATTTTATGGTTGGGGGTCACCACAACATGAGGAACTGTATTAAAGGGTCAAGTCATTTGGAAGGTTGAGAACCACTGGTCTAGAAGGACATGGGATCATGAGGGCATGTCAACAATATTTACCGTGAATTGTGACAATTGCTCTCAATCTAGAATCATCTTTTTTTATTTTTTTTAATATATTTTATTGAATTTTTTACGAGAGGAAGGGAGAGAGATAGAGAGTTAGAAACATCGATGAGAGAGAAACATCGATCAGCCGCCTCCTGCACATCTCCCACTGGAGATGTGCCCGCAACCCAGGTACATGCCCTTGACCGGAATCGAACCTGGGACCCCTCAGTCCGCAGGCCGACGCTCTATCCACTGAGCCAAACCGGTTTCGGCTAGAATCATCTTTTTTTAAATGGAGACATTTTGCTGCTCTCAAAGGGCATGGTACAGGGTTTTACATGCTCACATTGGAGTTAATCTCTTCAAGGCCAGAGTTTTGACTCTCCCACTCACTAGCTGAGTGACATTAGCAAGTTCATTTATTTCTAGTACCTTAGTTTCTTTATCTTTGAAACGGGAATGATAAGTGGAAGTCTCTTGGGGTTGGGAGGATTATGTTGGATACTCATGTAAAGTGCTTTATCATTGCTTCTGACACATACTAAAGCACAGTAAGTTTGAGCACGACTTCATTTTCTCTTCTTCCTCCCTCCTCTCAGCAGTCTAAGTGGGTGTGACAGGAACACAGGAGAATTCAGGGCATGAGGAAACCTTCCTTGATCCCCGAGGCCAGGGGTAGGAGTCTCAGGTGCTCAGAGCGCCCCCTCTGTACTAATCTGAGTCATAACATTGCTTAGTCATTGCCTACTGACTTGACCATCTCCCTCAGAACCCTTTTCCCTTTTGTGGACAGTGACTTCGCATGCTCCCGTTTGCACCCTTAGCATCTTGCACGGTGCCACGTATGAGGAAGTGCCAATAAATGTTTGCTAAATAGTAAAAAGAGAAAAGAACACCAAGGCTTCCCATTGGTGGCCACAATTAAATTAAATTTGAAAAGAAATTTATCAGGTAAGTGAGGAGAAAGCCTGTTTCAAGCATGAAAGCTAGTGTGAGCAGAGTACCATGACACGAGACCTTGAATGCATTCAGGGAAGCTCAGGTCGTGCTGGAGTCATCTATAATCCTGTCTACGCGTGTGTGAGCTTTTGAATTTCTAAATGAAGGCAGTAGCCAAGTAGACAAGGACATTGTATGTATAATAACTGGAGTGTGGGCCCTTCCTGGGATGCAGAGCACAGAAGGATAGAAAATAGTGTAATCAAGGCTTTTTGTGATTAGTATTTATCTCCATCTTTCAGACATTTTTGAACAATTTATGCCTCAGCAATGCTAAAGTGTATACGTCATCCCCAGTGGTGTACATTGTGATGTTAGAGGGGCGGGTGCCCTCTAACGTCATGATGTTTCTGTTTCTTACTTTGTTTCTTTGCTTATGTTGTCCTCACTCCCTGGAATGTCCCCATCCCCTCTTATTACCAATACCCCGGCTGGGCCAGGTTCTAGGCTATTATTGATCCAGTGGCTCAAGTGTCACCATCTCCAGAAAATCTTGAGTTCCTTGATGCCCAGCCAGCTATTAAAGTTCACAGTCAATGAGTGCTGGCTATGTGTCAAGCACCCGGGCATTTACTTTGTGCCTATAATTTGATCTAATCCTTATAATCCTATAAAATAGCTACTATTATTACCCTTTTAAAAATTATTATTATCCTTTTTAATGTGAGCAGAGGGGTACAGTTTTTAAGATTTATTCTATATTTTGTAGACTAGCAAACTACCGCTTACATAAATTATCGAAGGTTAAAGAATGGCTGAGCTATAGCACTTGATGAGGGAGCTTCAATCCCCACCATCTTTGAACTTGAACATTAAATTTAGCTGCTTAGACAGAGCCATGAGACCCTTTTCTATCTACATACATTTTTTTTAGCAGTATCAGTTTGGTAGAATATTAAGTTGACACAGTTTTCTTCTTTTCAGTTATAGTTTTAAACGTTCTATGTCAAATCCCCTTTTCCCACTCCTTGATGCTATATCTTGGGCAGATTCTGTGATTATCTGGTCATGTTCCGTTACTAAATCCACTCCAGCCCAGTTCAAATTTTTTATTTATTTTTTTCAAAACTCCTTTTATTCCCATTGCAGGACAGGCTGTTGGCACAAGGGACTTGGAATGGAGATGGGGCACAGCCTGCTCTGTCACTTCCTCCCCCACCTCCTGGAGCTGGGAGCCAGCTCCACTGGGTCAGAGGGAGTCAGGGAGGGGCGATGTGGAGAAAAGGGCAAATATCTCTTTCCTTAGCTGGTCTTGGCCACTGCTCCCTCCTAGTTGGCTGCATGTGCTTTGGAGACAGACACTAATGGGCTGTCATTTTCATCCATGTGGCACCTGTCCAGATGCTGCTGGCTGTGAGCACATGCGCGGTTTCTTAAGCCGGCCTGGGCAGAGCCTCCCACTGTACAGTTCCCTCCTGTTTGAGATCCAGCCTCTGGGCTAGCACTTGCAAACCCCTCTCACACTCGTTTCTTGCCACTGGGGGTGCCTTTACAGGCTCGTGTGGTTGGAGTCTCCTCACCAAATGGGCAGCCCTCTTGGCCTGGATGCCAGCAAGTTGACTCAGACATGGGTAAGTCTCCTGAGGTCCGCATAGTTGTGAGGCATTCGCACAATTTTGCTGTCTTAAAGGGTAGAGCGAGCAGAAAGGCATTTCATCACCTGGACTCTCTGTGCTGTCATGGAGTTGATGAACAAATCCACAAGGTGAGCAAATGTCCATTCAGGCTGCGGGAGTCATGCTCCCATGCAGCGTGCAGTCCTTGTCTACTGCTTTGGTCTTTAGAAACCCCCTTTTTAACATAAAATAAATAATTTACAATAGAGCATATATGCACAGTTTAATGAACACTAATACAAAAAACTCACATACCTGCCATTTTGAGACATTTTAAAACATTTCCCAGTGGTACATCAGAAGTCTCCCAGTATACTCAGCCATTCTGGATTTTGTGTTAATTCATTCTTATACATTAAAGAGCAATTTTAGTACATGTATATTGTATTTGCTTTTCTATTGTTGAGATAACAAATTACCACAAACTTGTGACTTAAAAGAATACACAGGTATTATCTTCTATTTCTCAAGATTTGGAGTTCGACATGAGTCTCACGAGTCTATATGTAAAATCAGGGCTCGATGGGGCCGCGTTCTTCTCTGGAGGCTCCAGGCGAGAATCTACTTCCTCACTTTTTCCAGCTTCCAGCGCGACCCACATTCCTTGGGCCATGGTCGTCCTCCATCTTTAAAGCCAGAGATTTTGCATCTTTTAGGTCTTTTATGAAATATTTTTTATTTCTTCTTAATTCTGATACCTATTAACTTCTGAGCTCTTCTACTTTTTTAATGCTGCTGTTTGTGTCAAAGCCTTAATTGTTTCCTAATGTTGAAAAATTACATTGAAGGTTTCATCTGCTCTGTGACCTCATTTTTTTCTGGTGAATCTCATTGTTTATCTTAATGTTATTAAAGCTCACTTATATTTTAGTAGTAATTTGCATGGTGATAGAACTTTCTTGGTGTGTGTGACCTATGTTTGAAAAAGGAACCAAATAAAATGAAATTTCCTGGGATATTAGGAGAAATGCAGGACAAAGTAGCTTCTTTTATATCTAACTTTAAAATTTTATTTCTCTGTTTTTACCAGTAAAGATTCAAAATATGCCCTCTTGTTAGCCACTGTCTGCTTCTTGAAGATAGGTCTGATTTAGAAAGATTTTCTGCCTCTTGTCCCTGAGGTACACAGGCATTGCCTTCTAATGTATCTCATACTTCCTGGGGGTTCTTTCTCTGAGCTCCTCAAAAATTCTCTTTCATTCACACAGTTCCTTTCTTTTTTATTGTTTTATTGCTTAAAGTATTACAAAGAGTATGACATATGTCTCCTTTTTTCTTTTTTCACCTTGACCTCCCCCTGGCTTCCCCTACCCACCAGTGTCTTGTGTCCATTGGTTATGCTTATATGGATGCATACAAGTCCTTTGGTTGATCTCTTACCCTCCTACCTCCCGCCCCCGAACCCTCCCCGCCCTTCACAGTTTCTTTCTTACTCAGTTTGGCTGTTCCCAGTAGGAGGAGACACTGTCCTTCTAGAAGAGGGAAGTAGTTTCTGGATATTTGTGAGATTTTATTAAAGACTAGACCCATCGTATCCATGTAGTTTCCTTCACATCTGGGTCATTTTTGGCACTTTTCCGGAACTCTGAGCCTGTGAAGATTTTTGTGTAATTTCATTAATTTCTCTGGTTTTTTTTTTTCTTCCTAGATTTCCTTTCAGGGTAAGTCCTTTTCTTTAAAAATTCATATTTACTGGGGACTTCGAAACTGTTTAATTATCTTTCACTTCTTGCTCCCTTGGTGCACAGCTATTGATCTTGGACACGTCACCAGCATATGCCCATATTCTGGGTGTGTTATCTACATTGTCTTTAGCCATACTGGTTTTTCTATTTGGTTTTCAGGAGACGTTGGGACATTTAAAACCACTACATTGCTGACACAATCATGTCACAGAAATTCTGATGTACATTTCAAGGGAATCCCTGTGGCTGCTGTATTGAGATTAGACTGTAGGAAAACGAGTAACGAAGCAGGGAGAGTAATTTGATGGCTATTGCAGTTACTCAAGTGATAAATGATCATTTGGAAGATGACTTCCAAAGTTAGATTCTGAATGTTGTCTGAAGGCAGAGCAATACATTCACTGATTGATTAGATGTTGGATGTGAAAGAAAAAGAGGAGGCAGAACATTTTGAGGGATGGAGTTGTCATTAACTGCGATATAGAAACTGTAGCTAAACCATGTTGAGTGTCATATTAGTCAGGTTGGGGTTAGGCTATGCTGCAGTCATAAACCCTGAACTCGCAAGTTCTTGAATAATAAATAAGATGGTAGCAAGTAACCTTCCTTTATCTTGTAGTCTTGCCATAATGGATAGTTTACCTCTACTTTTTGCTATAGCTGGAGGATCATAGAAAACAGCTGTGATGGCTTCTGTTCTCCTCCGCCTCCTGCTCCCCTTCCTCCTTTTTTCTTATCAATCTCTCTTCTTCTTCTATCCCCTCATCTTCTCCTTCTCCTCCATTTCACTCTCTTCTTTACCCATCTTCCAATATTTAAAGTTCCAAATAACTACATAGTAACTTTGAAATACTACTGTCTAACATAATGAACTTATTCCTGTAAAAAGCCAAACAAACCTTCCCTCTGAGAGCGATAGTACACAGTCTCACTCCTTCCTGCATTAATTTCTGCTTTATGTTAATTCTTTCCATTCATAATTCAGTAGCATCCTGATATCCTGTAGTATTTGTGCTATTATTACCTACACATCCTGTATAATATCATTGGTCAAAGTGAGTGCTGGGGTCCAACCCCAGCAGGTCCAGGGGTTCCCATAGGTGTGGACGGAGTCGGCGAAGAAGGAATGACACAGAGACAGCGTTCAGTTAATCAGCAGCCTTGCCAGGATCTCCAGCCAAGTTCTGGTCTGGATCTCCAGCGAAGTTCTGGTTTGGATCTCCAGCCAGGTTCTGTGTCCATGTTCTCTTGTTAGGTTCTCCAGGTTCTCCAGCCAGGTTCTGTAGCCATGTTCTCTCGCTAGGTTCTCC
>NW_006298040.1:677532-678464 GCF_000327345.1 Myotis davidii
TAGGGAGGTTCTTATCTCCATTCCAGGGAGTAAAGATTATGTAGCTTAAGCATGATTGTTCGTAGTTAAAGAGATTAACTACCTGCCTGGCACTTAGTGAAGGGGTTTTATTCCCTCCCTAACTTCAGGGGAAAATCTCTACCTGGGGAAACAACCTTTCTCGGAGAGGTGACCTTGGTTAAAACACATAGTGCCAAGAAGATGAGAAAATATATTAAGAACAGTATGCCATATATGCCAGGTCCCTTGAAACAGCAAGGATGGACCGGCTCCCGGCAGTGAGAATGGAAAAGAAAAGGAATCTTATAGAAATAAAAGCAGAGCAGATCAATGAAAATATGGGTCATCACTAGAGTCCTCATTTATAAAGCTGTTCAAAGAGTCATAGTTGCTATAACTATTCATTTCACATTTTCTTTGCTTTTAGCCAATACTTTCACTGGACAGCTTCTTTAGCTAACAAGTAACTTGAAATTTACTCCTGAGAGATTTGAACACTTGCCGATCCTGCCTGTACTAGCTTGTTGAATTAATTCCTTCTCTTGTGCAAATGTACGTGGGTGTAATAGGAGGGATGCAGCAGCAACAACATACTCCTCCTCGTCTCCCACCATAATCAGCACTCCTACCAACTCTAGATGGCAAGAATCACTTACCCGAGATGACACAACAATGACTATGCGGCTTGACCTTCTTCCCTCCTGGAGGAGTTCCCATCCCCACCGTCCTTCAGGATCACCTTAAATGAAAAATGTACAGCATTTAATACTAATTATTAATATTAATTAATAATGCAATTTTGTGTGATGTCAGGGTATCATGAAGAGCCACCTGTCAACCAGGCTTGATGTTTTTCCTTCTCAAGCAATTAGTATGAAGGAATTCTGCGTGCAACCCAGGTGTTTGCTGAGGGGTCAGTGAGGGGCAGCAGG